>NC_048595.1:190051464-190206464 GCF_003668045.3 Cricetulus griseus | reverse complement strand
ATATATTTATATATGAAAGTCAGCCATTATTACACTGTTTTTATATGACATAGGTAAACAAATCATGTCTGTTGTAGACAAGCATATATAGCTGGGCCCAGTTTTGGATTTACACTCTAGTTTGGCAATCTGCTTTTTGCTTGATTTATCTAACCCATTCATATTTAATAGTATTCATATAGTTATTAAAGATATGTGCCATTTACATTTTTAATTTTTCATGCACCTCATGAAATCTTTTTTAGTTTTATCTCTATTGCTTAGTCTGTTTATTGTATCATTTAATATGTTTTTGTGGTGCTTTACAAAGAGGACATCTGAGACTGGATATCTATAATGAAAAGCTATTTATTAGTTAGTTAATTCTACGGGTCAGCATGTCTAAACAGGGCATTGAGATCTTGCTATGTCATCACATGACAGAAGATGAAGGGCAAGCCTGCTTCAGAATAAGCATGTTCTACAGAGCCCTTAATACCAAATAGCACAAGAGCTCTGCACCCATTGCCACATTCTTCTAACATGGTTACATTGGTATTTCTTGCAAGTCAGGGCTTCTATTTTTATGTGTGCGAAAATATTTTTTAATTTGCCTTTAGTTTTTGAAAGATAAGTGTATTGAGCATAAAAGATTCTTGAATGACAATTTTGCCTCTTACCAGTGACATACTATTCCTATTATCTGCTGTTTCTGGTGAGAGTGTACTATTTATCCCACTGGGGTCCCTTGAGTAAGATGGGCCTTCATGTTGCTGTCAAAAGCTTTCATTTTATCTTGATGGTCACCATTTGTATTTTGATGTTTTATTGCAGTGTACATTCTGTTCAGTTGGCTTGGCCGTACACAATTGAATATATTCCATTAAATTGGAAAAATACTGTCTTTTTTCCCATGGATTTTTTTTCTTCTTTTCCCTTCTTCTCTTCTGCCTCTGTGGGACTCCCATTATATATTGACTCAATGTCTCTAAGGTTCTCTTGACTTTCTAATACACATTTTCTGTCTTTGTTTTTTAAAATCACATTACCTCTAAGAGTACATTCTACTTTGCTGATTCTTCTGTGACTTCACATTGGTTATGGACCCCTCGCTCTTAGTTCATTTTTAAATTTGGGTTTGTAGCTTTTGTTTGTAATTTTCAATCCAAGATTTTCCATTAGACTTTTTCTGTATGACATTTATAACATCACCAATAGTTCCTTTTCAATGATGTGGTGTTACCATATTTTTATTGTTTTTATTGTTTTATGTCTTTCACTATGGTCCCTTTAGCTCCTTGGTATATTTATAATGACTTCTTTGAAGATGTTTTTCTACTGTCTTTCATATATGAATGCTTGTCACTTGGAGATTCTTTTTGCTACACTTCCTTAAAGCAAGTGTCTCATGTTTCTCTCTCTCTCTCTCTCTCTCTCTCTCTCTCTCTCTCTCTCTCTCTGTCTCTCTCTCTCTCTCTTGCTTTAGATTTTGGAATTTCTTATACTATTTTGTTGAAAATTTTCAGGGTTAACATCTTTAAGGATTATCTCTGTTACTTGTTTATTATTTATGTGCTTAATGGCTTGCCTAGTCTGTTTTAAGGAAGACCTTTTTCTCACAGGGAGGATTACCAGTGTTCACTCCTCATAGCATACAATCTTGGGCAGGTGCACAGCATACCTAACTTGAGCAGGCCCCTATTTGTGTCTTCCCTAATCTTTCTGTAGAACCTTCCACTTCATTTTGAATCATGTCTGTCTGCTTCTTCTAGACCTGGGAGGACTTTTTTCTTTATGTAACCTGTCTATCACCATAAGGGAGTCTGTAATATTTTAAGGTCCAAGACTGTGATTTTATACATTACTTAACAGGGTTGTTGACCTTTAGAATTATCACCCAAATTGCTCCTGTCTTTGGGAGAGGCCTTACAATAAAGGTTACCATAGTCCTTTTGAAATAAAATCATTTCTTTTGTGAAGCATCCCAAGTTTCCAGTTGTGTGGATTGACTTTTACTCTGTGCAAAAATGTGACACATTTACAGAATGGAGTACTACCCAGTGGTAAGAAGTGATGACATCCTAAAATTCATAGGCAAATGGACAGAACTAGAAAAAAACATCCTGAGTGGGGTAACCCAAAACCAGAAAGACGAATATAGTATGTACTCATTCATAAGTGGATACCAGACATAAAGCAAAAGATAACCAGTCTACAATCCATAACCCCAGAGAAGCTTGAGCCCTTCTCCAGAAACACATGGAAGCAGATGCATAAATCTATAACTAACCAATGGGCCAAGCTCCTGGAGTACAATAGAAGTGAGGGGGAACGATAATATGAACAAAGGAGTCAAGACCATGATGGTGAAACCCACAGAATCAGGTGTGTGAGCTAGTGAGAGACCATTGACTCAGGTCTGACAAATGGGGAACCTGTATAAGGCCAAACTAGATTCCCTTAATATAGGTGACAATGGTTCAGCTGGGACAATATATGAGGCCGCTGGCAGTGGGTCCAAGATCTAACACTAATGTACAAACTGACTTAGTGGAGCCCATTCTGTATGGAGAGATACCTTGCCCAGCCTAGACACAGGGGTGTAGGGGTAGAGAGGTGCCTTGGTCCTGCCTCAACTAGATGATGGGACAGAGTTAGTAGACTTTCTAGGGGAGGCCTTACTGTCTCCATGGAGCAGGTGGGAGGAGGGGGAGTGGCGGGTGTAGGAGGAAAGGAGGGAGGGAGAACTGGGATTGAATGTAAAAAATTAATAATAAAAGAACAACAACAACAACAAAGAAACAAGGGAACTAGGACTTTGACATTGCAACTGGAAGTTGCTGGGATGAGAAATAAGTGTCTTCCCCTTTGATGTAAAATCTACTTACCTGGGAATCTGAAACAGAGAGAGGAACACATACTCCTGGAGTAAAACCTTGATAGAACTGAACTATGGAAAGAGAGGTAAGGAGGTGATGGGGGAAGTGCTTCTGTGTATATGTTTGTCTTATTGGATGATAAATAAAGTACTGTTTGGTCAATGAGGCAGTAAGATAGGCAGGACTAGGAGTAAAGGAGGATTCTGGAAAATGTAGTAAAGAAGTGTTGTGATCCAGGCAGGAAGTGACATAGCAGGGAGACTCATATATATATATAAGCAAGGGCAAGAAGGAAATCGTTCCTTTTCTCTCTTCCTCCTGGTCTCTGCTCTGAGTTGCCATGTGATCTCCCGGCAAGAGAGGGTGCCAGCAGAAGGCATCCGATAAGTCTTATAAAATACATATTTATGATAATTAAGACTGAGCTAGCAGATGGGAAATCCTAGTCATTGGCCAAGCAGCATTTGTACCTAATATAAGTCTCTCTGTGTTACTTGGGACCTTAACATGGCAGCAGGTAGAACTCAGGTGGCTTGGCAGAAAGACTTATTGTTACAAAGAGGCTGTGATCAGATCATGCCCCAAGTGCTTCAGCCTTGTCCTATCTGAGACGTAGACATTCTTGGGTCATTTCTTGCCATATTAGTTGTTTAATTGTGTCCATAACTGGTGTAACAAGTTATCACAGGCTGGGTTGTTTATGATCCTACAACATTGACAACTTTGCTCTCCTATTGGCTCCAGAAGAAAGTTTAGCCCCACTCCTTCAGCTTCTACGGGTTTCCATTGTATTTCACACCACTCAAAGTCAATGTTCCCAATCAGGCAACCATCTCCACTTCATCTTAGAGCTCTGTCTTAAAAGCTTACTTGGTACTAAATTTGTGACCCATCCAGGTTAATCTTTCCAAGTCATGGCCTTTGAATAAATCATGTCTGCAAGTACACCTTTCCCTGGCAATGCAACATTTAGTTCCCCAGTGCTTAGGACTTGGCATCATTCTTGGCCACCATTCAGCTTACCATAAGCCACACATCACAGTTCCCAGATAACTGAAGTGTCCTTTAAAAAGTATTATACACTCTTGGCATTACACTTATTCTGGAGGAGCTAGGTCTGCAACTCTCGCACTGTGTGCAGTGTCTGTAAGCCTTTAGTATGCAGAATTCCACGTTGTCTGAACAGAACAGTTTTTCAGCCTGTGCCCTCAGCTAAATTTAGAAAACAAGAGCTCTGTAATTTCATTAAGGCTCAGAGGCGTGTAAACTCAAATCGATACAGAAGAGTTTCTGGTTAATGGCAATTAACTCCCTGTGGTTATTCATTTATTCGTCCACAGATGTGTTCTTGCAATTTCTGGTTGTAAAACTGGATATTTTATCATGATGGTTCATACAAATATCTCACTGAAGAAACTTTTAAAAATGCATTGACTTGTATTTCCTTGCTGGTGCCATACTAGCCACCAATACACACTGTTGGGAAGCTGTGATTACTAGCAACATGAAGGGTTTGACTTGGAACATGTTTTACTTCTCACATTTCTTCTAGCTCCTCTGAATTCCTCCCTGAGAATTTACAAACTACATATTAGGTGGCTCTCCTTCCTGCTCTAAGGTAGATCACACTCACCACAAGTTCATGAGGACTGCCTTCTACCCTTAGCCACAGCGAATAGGATGAGACTTAAATGTGGGCATTTGTCATTGCTAACAGTGATGGCAGTCGCAATGTGGCACATTTGTGTATCTGTCTTTCAAACTTCAGAAGCTTTATTTACTATCATTTAGAAAGTTTATGTGAAAACTTAGTCAACAAAGAAGATGGATCTGAGGAACAGGTTGATTGTAGACAGCATCATTTGCTATGATACAGCAATGTTTAATAACAGCAAAAGTATGAGTTTTTATTTATAGCCATGCATGTTTCTCTATATTTCTAGTCTACTCTCTATATCTCCTTCTTGCCATGAATTGCGCCAATTTGAATCAGACTTCTGTCTTTTACAAAGAAAATGTTCCTGGGAAAAGGATATGTTAATGTTAGTTTTCTAAAAGTATATAAGCCCCATAACTCAAACAATGTAGGCAGTAAAATTACCATTGTTTACAAATGGACAGCATCCTTTGACTTCTTAGCATACACCAGTGACATTTTTTTTTTTTTTTAAAGATTTGGAGGCCATTTATTCGTCAGAGGTTTGAGACTCACAAAGCATAATGGTTGCTTCACAACTGTCTAGAGACCAATGACTTCTTCTTTTTAAACACTGGTGTTGGATTTTTCCAGGCATAACTTCTTTTGATTCATGCTTGTGTAGGAAAAGCATGCATTTTATAAAATGAGGCACTTAGGTAGTTCCCAGGGACACCCAATTACAAAGCCCCCTGTCAGCAGTTCTGTTGCCCTCCAACAGTGAAAGCCAAGAATAACTTAAGCCTTCTCTTGAGCCTTCATTACCACCAAGAACTCTAAACACATATACCTGAGGGAGCAAAGAAATGACAGCCAGAGCTCCCATAGGTCGGTAAGCACATTGTTGAACAAGTTCCAGAATTTTCTCCTAAAGGGATTGTTGGAAAAACGAGACACACTGCAGGCTTTGAGTCTACAGTGGGATTAGTTTATGGCATGGTGCATTAGTGTATTGCACTTCTCCATGCTGCTGCTGCTTTGGGAGTTCGAAGACAGGGAGTGGGCTATGCAGATCTGCAGGACCTCACCTGGCAGCATGGGTCCCTGTAAGAGGATTGCTAAAATCAACCCAGGAAAGCAGCCCAGCTGCAATGATTTAGGCTCTTCTCTAAGGACAGGCTCAGGGGAGCCTGGGCACTTAATAGGGCCAGTTTTGGACAAGGTCTCATTTTTTCCTAAGCAGTGGAATTTTACTAAATTAGGAAATAGAAGAAAGAAGACAAATCATCTGTTTGTAACTTTGGCCCTTCCCCTCCACAGTCAGATAGTTCTTGTCTAGTTTGGTGTGGGATCTTGGATAGATGCCCTTGTTTATTGTTCTAGGATTCCTTTGGCTTTTCCTTTCTTTTCTTCCTGCCCTTAATTTCTAGAAGATCTTCCTGAAATCTATGTTCTTATTTGTGTCTGAGGAATATTCTCACCTTCTCCTTGTGAACGAGAAGCCGGGCACTTGTTTCCCATACAGCTTCATAGCTTCATACTCCTTCCCCTCAACTCCCAAGTAATTGCTTGTGTTTGTCTGTTGAGATGTCTATGCTTAGCTTAACTTGAAACATGAACAAAAGAATAGCATGTTAAAATTCTAAATGACTTTTATTATAGTATCATATAATTTCTCCAACAATGGATAATAAGGACAATAGGATAAGATGGGAAGATGGCAGAGAAGCTTAATTTTTAACATAATGGAAAGTTGGACATTCTGATGAGTTATCCACAGTGTTCGCTTTGTGGAGTTGAGAGAAGGAGAAGTCTGTCTCTGGAGGATTCACAGGATGCTAGCCTGTAGGACTCCTTATTGCTGGAATTAGAGATAAGTTGCTTTACTTAGGCCAGTGAAGCAAAACTGGACAAAGAGGACTGACCTTGAGCCTCCTGAGGGCAGAGTGAGCAAAGCATGGTGTGGCAGGTTCTGGCACACTGAGAGAGAGCCCTTGCTGTAAAGGTACTGCATTTGCTTGGGGGCATACTAGATCCATAAATAGAATTTTTCTCCTTACTGTTCCTTTTGTCTATATCAGCTTATCAAAGTGTTCTTAATTGGCTTAGGACCTCACGTTCCTTTCATTTATTTTCTTCAAGCCTGCCTCTCAAGGCAAGGGATATTTCTTTTAGCTTTCTTGCCCAATTCCTATTATATATTCTGTTATATTTTATTTGAGATTCCCTTTAAGACTAGTGCCAGATTTCTTTTTAAACCTATAATGTCTTCCTCTATTATGGTATCTCTTTTCTTGCTCTCCTCTATTCTTCCCCTGACTCAACCTTCCTGCCCCCTCATGTCCTCCTCTCCTCTCCTCTTCTCCCCTTCTCTTTCTCATAGCTCCCTCTCCCCCCACCCAATGCTCCCAATTTGCTCAGGAGATCTTGTCCCTTTCCCTTTCTCCAGGGAACCATGTATGTCTCTCTTAGAGTCCTCCTTGTTTCCTAGCTTCTCTGGCCGTGTGGATTGTAGGCTGGTAATCCTTTGCTCTAAGTCTAAAATCCATATATGAGTGAGTACATACCCTGTTTGTCTTTTTGTGACTGGGTTACCTCACTCAGAATGGTTTCTTCTAGTTCCATCCATATGCCTGCGAATTTCAAGATTCCATTGTTTTTTTTTTTTTTTCCACTGAATACTACTCCATTGTATAAATGTACCACATTTTCTCCATCCATTTTTCAGGTGAGGGGAATCTAGGTTGCTTCCAGGTTCTGGCTATTACAAATAATGCTACTATGAACATAATTGAACAGATGACCTTGTTGTATGAATATGCATTTCCCTGATGGCTAAAAATATTGAGGACTTTATTAAGTGCCGTTCACCCATTTCAGATTCCTCTATTCCTCTATTCTCTATTTAGTTCTGTACCCTACATTTTAATTGGATTTAATTTAATTTAAGTTTTTGGTGTTAGGAGACTAGCTTCTTGATTTCTTTGTATATTTTGGAAATCAGCCCTCTGTCAGATGGGTTAGTGAATATCTTTTGTCATTCTGTGGGCTGCAATGTTTTCTTGTTGACTGTGTCTTTTGCCTTACAGAAGCTTCTCAGTTTTAGGAGGTCCAATTTATTAATTGTTGATCTCAGTGTCTGTGCTACTTGTGTTATGTTCAGGAAGCAGTCTCCTGTACCAATTCTTTCAAGGGTACCTCCCACTTTCTCTTTTAAGAGGCTCAGTGTTTATGGATTTATGTTGAAGTCTTTGATCCATTTGGGCTTAAGTTTTGTGCATGATGATAAGCATGGATCTATCTGCAGTCTTCTGCTTGTCAGCATCCATTTATGCCAGCACCAGTTGTTGAAGGTTCTTTCTTTCTTTCTTTCTTTCTTTCTTTCTTTCTTTCTTTCTTTCCTTTTCTTTCTTTCTTTCCTCCTTCCTTCCTTTCTTTTTATTAGTTCAGATTAGGAACAAGCTAGCTTCACATATCAATCCCTTCTCCCTCTCCCTCCCTTCCTCCCCAGCCCTCTTCCCAGCCCCCAACCTGCCCACCACCCCATCCACCCTCCACCTCCCAGGCAGGATAGGCCCTCCCCGATGTGTCCAGGCTGAGAGAGCATCCTTTCATGTGGGATGGGCTCTCAAAGTCCCTTCTTACACCAGGGAAAATATTGATCCACTATCAGGGGCCCCATAGACTGCAAAGGCCTCCTAATTGACATCCATGTTCAGGGGTCTGGATCAGTCCCATTCTGGCCTCCCAGACAGCAGTCTGGGGTCCATGTGCTCCCCCTTGTTCAGGCCAGCTGTTTCTGTGGGTATCACCAGCCTGGTCCTGACCCCTTTGATCATCATTCATCCCTCTCAGCAACTGGGTTCCAGAGTTCAGTTCAGTGTACATCTGTGCGTGTCTGCCTCTGCTTCCATCAGCCACTGGTTGAGGGCTGTAGGATTGCATATAGTCATCAGTCTCATTATAGGGGAAGAGCATTTAGGGTACCTCTCTACCATTGCCTAAGATTGTCAGTTTGTGTCATCCTTTTAGATCTCTGGAAATCTCCCTAGTGCCAGATCACTCCTTGGACCTATAATGGCTCCCTCTGATATGGTATCTCTAATCCTGCTCTCCTCTATTCTTCCCCCAACTCACCCTTTCTGCTCCTCCATTTTCTCTTCTCCCCTACTCTTCTCCTCCTCTCATTCTGCCAGCTCCCTCTCCCCTACCCTAATGGTCCCAATTAGTTCAGGAGATCCTGCCCCTTCCCATTCTCTGGGGGCCATGCATTTTTCTCCTAGAGTCCTTCTTGTTTACTAGTTTCTTTGGTGAAGAGGATTGTAGGCTGGTAATACTTTTGTCTATGTCTAAAATTCATATATGAGTGAGTACATGCCATATTTGTCTTTTTGTGACTGGGATACCTCACTCAGGATGGTTTCTTCTAGGTCCATTTCAAGATTCCATTGCTTTTTTCTGCTGACTAGTACTCCGTTGTATAAATGTACCATATTTTCTCTATCCATTCTTCAGGTGAGGGGCATCTAGGTTGCTTCCAGGTTCTGGCTATTACAAACAATGCTGCTATGAACATGGTTGAACATATGTCCTTGTTGTATGAATGTGCATTATTTGGGTATATGCCCAAGAGAGGATTGTGGGATCTTGAGGTAGACTGATTCCCATTTTTCTGAGCATCCACCATACTGATTTCCAAAGTGGTCTTACAAGTTTGCACTCCCACCAGCAATGGAGGAGTGTTCCTTTTTCTCCACATCCTCTCCAGCATAGATTGTCATTGGTGTTTTTGATTTTAGCCATTCTGGATGGTGTAAGATCATATCTCAGAGTTGATTTGAGTTGCATTTCTCTGATGGCCAAGGATTTTGAGCATTTTCTTAAGTGTCTTCCATCCATTTCATATTCCTCTATTGAGAATTCTCTATTTAGTTCTGCACTATACTTTTTAATTTCATTGTTTGGTGTTTTGGTGACTAGCTTCTTGAGTTCATTGTATATGTTGGAAATCATCCTTCTATCAGATGTGGGGTTGGTGAAGATCTTTTCCCATTCTGTGAGCTGTTGTTTTGTCTTACTTTCTGTGTCCTTTGCCTCACAGAAGCTTCTCAGTTTCAAGAGGCCCCATTTATTAATTGTAGATCTCAGTGTCTGTGCTACTGGTGTAATGTTCAGGAAGCAGTCTCCTGTATCAATTTGTTCAAGGGTATCTCCCACTTTCTCTTCTAGAAGATTCAGTGTGGCTGGATTTATGCTGAGATCTTTGATCCATTTGCACTTAAGTTTTGTGCATGGTGACAGGTATGGATTTATCTGCAATTGACTGCATGTGGGAATCCAGTAGTACCAGCACAATTTGTTGAAGATACTTTCTTTTTTCCGTTGTATAGATTTAGCTTCTTTGTCAAAAACAAGGTATTTGTAGGTGCATGGGTCAATATCAGGGTATTCAATTCAATTCCATTGATCTATCTGTCTATTTTTGTTCCAATGCCAAGCTGTTTTCAGAACTATTTGCTCTATAATAGAGCTTGAAGTCTGGGATGGTGATGCCTCTAGAAGATCCTTTATTGGAAAGAGTTGCTTTGGCTATCCTAGGTTTTTTGTTTTTCCATATAAATTTGAGTATTATTCTTCCAAGGTCTGTGAAGAACTGTATTGGGATTTCAATAGGGATTACTTTTGGCAAGATTGCCATTTTTACTATGGTGATTCTACCTATCCAAAAGGATGGGAGATCTTTCCATTTTCTGGTATCTTCTTTAGTTTCCTTCTTTAAAGTCTCAAATTTCTTACTGTACAGTTGTTTCACTATTTTGGTTAGTGTTACCCCAAGATATTTTATGTTGCTTGTGGATATTGTGAAGGGTGATGTTTCTCTGATTTCTATCTCATTGCATTTATCATCTGTATATTGTAGGGCTACTGATTTTTTGAGTTAATTTTGTATCCTGCTACTTTGCTCTAGGAGTTCCCTGGTAGAATTTTTCAGGTCACTTACGTAGACAATCACATCATCTGCAAATAGTGAGAGTTTGACTTCTTCCTTTCCAATTTGTATCCCTTTGATATCCTTTTCTTGTCTTATTGCTCTAGCTAGAACTTCCAGTACAATATTGAAGAGATGTGGAGAGAGTGGACAGCATTGTCTTGTTCCTGATTTTAGAAGAATCGCTTTGAGTTTCTCTCCATTTAGTTTGATGTTGGCTGTTGGTTTGGTTTATATTGCTTTTATCATGTTTAGTATGTTTCTATTTTTCCTGTTCTCTCCAAGATCTTTATCTTAAAGGGATGTTGGATTTTGTCAAAGGCTTTTTCAGCATCTATTGAGATGATCATGTGGTTTTCTTTTTCAGTTTTGTTTATATGGTGGATTACATTGATGGATTTTCATATGTTGAACCATCCTTGCATCCTTGTGATGAAGTCTACTTGATCATAGTTGATGATTATTCTGATGTGTTCTTGGATTAGATTTGCCAATATTTTGTTGAGTATTTTTGCATCGATGTTCATGAGGAATATTGGTCTGTAGTTCTCTTTATTAATTGTGTCTTTGGTATCAAAGTGATTGTAGCCTGGTAAAAATTGTTTGGCAATGTCCCTTCCGTTTCTAGTGTGTGGAACAATTTGAGGAATACTGGTTTTAGCTCTTGTTTGAATTTCTGGTAAAATTCTGCAGTGAAGCCATCTGCCCCCCCCTTTTTTTGGTTTGAATGCTTTCATTAGGTGTTATAGGTCGATTTAAACTGCTTATCTGTTCTTGGTTCAATTATGGTAATTTATATCTATCCAGAAAATTGTCCATTTCTTTTAGATTTTCAAAATTTGTGGAGTACAGGTTTTCAAAGTATGACCTGATGATTCTCTGGATTTCCTCGGTGTCCTTTGTTATATTCCCTGTTTTGTTTCTGATTTTGTTGATCAGCATGCACTCTCTCTGCCTTTTGGTTAGTTTGGATGGAGGTTTGTCTATCTTGTTAATCTTCTCAAAGAACCAACTCTTTGTTTCATTGCTTCTTTTTAATGTTTTCCTAATTTCTACTTTATTGATTTCTTCAGTTTGATTATTTCCTGGTATCTACTTCTCCATGGTGAGTTTACTTCTTTTTGCTAAAGCAATAAGACAACAAAAAGAGATCAAGGTGAAACAAATTGGAAAGGAAGAACTGAAACTATCACTATTTGTAGATGATACGATAGTTTACATAAGTGACCCAAAAAACTCTACTAGGGAACTCCTACAGCTGATAAACACCTTCAGCAAAGTGGCAGGATTCAAGATTACCTCAAAAAGTCAGTAGCCCTAATATAAAGAGAAGATAATTGGGCTGAGAAAGAAATCATCAAAACATAACCCTTTACAATTGCCACAAAAAACATAAAATGTCTTGGGGGTAACTCTAACTAAACAAGTAAAAGACCAGTATAACAAGAACTTTGAGTCTTTAAAGGAAGAAATTAAAGAAGATACTAGAAAATGGAAAGATCTCCCATGCTCTTGGATAGGTAGGATCAACATAGTAAAAAAATGGCAATCTTGCCAAAAGCAATCTACAGATGCAGTGCAATCCCCATCAAAATATCAGCACAATTCCTCACAGACCTTGAGTTCCTACTCATAAAGGTCCTATTTTACCTTTAAACTTCCAAAACATGAGCCTTCAGGAGAGAAGGCACATCTAAACTACATTCTGAGTTTATGAGAACTGGATTTAAGGGAACATCATCTAATGTTGGGCTACATTCTTAGAGCAATGAGCATCTTTGCACCACAGAGTACTTAGACTCAAGTGTTTTGTTATACTAACAATGCATGTGACCTTACACATAACTAGGGTCACTGCAGATGTAATGTGTTCAACGAAAATGAGGGAATATTTCTTCTTTTGTAGTAATTAAGAGCTTTGTGTACTGTTGAACTGAAATCATACAAATGTCATTTTTCTTGGACTTCTGCTCACTGTTATATTCCAACGATGATTTTTGTCAGAATTCCCTCTTCTCCCGTTTACTTATTTAAAAACTTTTAATGTCAATATGAGCTCATTCCTATTTTTTCCTTTTATTTTAATCTACTACTCTAATTACATTACCATTATTTGCTTTAAATGTTCCCAGATTTGGCCCCTGGGAGGCTGTGCACTTACCTCTTGTCTTTATAACCTTGCCATGTGCCAAGCAGTAACATTTCTCCTTGCGTTTCTGCTGAATTCCTGTTACATGTTATCTTTGAGCTTGAATACTCTCATGTTTTTCCTTACCTATTATTTTTGTTTGTTTGTTCTCCACTCTCATCTTTCATATTAATTCCTGTATCATTGTGATTTTCTTTTTACTTTTAAGACAAAGAATTATGTCTCAGGAGTAACTATGTAAATTACTCTAGCTTGGTTAATTCTTTCCTACCCATTTAGCATCTGATATTTTATGGTGTTTTTCGAGGAATCTGATAACGTAACATATAATGTTTTTTTCTGAGTATAAGAACACTCTACTCCTGGCATTGATTTCTAAACACCTGGCTTTCTTTGTATTAAACACTAAGTACTGACAATGCTTGCCTGGCTTTAAATCCCCTACTAACTTTAATTAAATACACCAAGCAACTTTCCCCCACATTCCTAAAGCCTTAATTATAGGAGCACAGACACAATGACAAGGCCCTTCCTGTGACAGGGTGGAGTAAGTGCATCTGGATAAGTGTTTGCTGGAGGATTTAAGTCAGAGAGAGTTAAGCCATGTCTCATTTTTTTCCTTTGAGAAAATGCATTTGCAAACCACTTTTGCCAGCTTCATTTGAGATTGAATTTGTGAACACATACACACCAGAAATAACTTGATTAAGGGCAGGGGATTGTTTGCAAGACTGTTGTGTACCTTCCATGAATCTGCTTAAGAAATGAACAGTGTGTGTACTTTGAAAAGTTGGGTTAAGTCCCAGAAGAGGTTTTTATTGCATTATTAGAAGATAGAGTCTACCTAGCTAAATTGAGATGGTGTATACTGCAAAAATGTATGACATTTTGTTTCTTTTATGTCTTTGACCTCTGCAATGAAGTTAGTACACACAGCACCAGGAGAATTAAAGAGGATTATTCTCTCACATGGCCACAGAACATTCTCATGGGCTTGTAGTTTCATAAGTCATTGATTATAGTTAACATATGGTGATTTACTAATCCAGACATCGTTTTGGACAAGAGACTCCACTCAGCTTTCTATAGCAGCAGTTTTATTTTTCGATACAGTTATCATAAAGTAAATGTTTAATTTGAAACAAATATTATACTAAATTATCTGAAGATTCTTATGGCACTTTTCATTTGTAGAGGAAAGACTATTATGGAATGGAAAAGCATGGGTATGTTGTATTCTTGATGGCTTATGCTGTGTAAATTTGGGAGACCTAGAGAGAAGAGCTAGCTTATTATGCAGAGTTTTGTATTCCAAAGACAATGTAGGAGATAGCAGTGAACAGTCAGCTGCAGAATATGAGGCAGAAAGCTGCATGGGAAGAAAGTGGGTTGGAGAAGGTTCTTAGAAGATAAAAGTCAGACCACAACCAACGAATTAACGTCTGAGAGGGAGAAAAGTCTGGAGGGTTCTTTCAGTTTGCTTGCTTTGGGATAAGAGTCATACTTCTTATTTGATAACCAACAGCTGCAGCAGAGTGTAGGCTGCAAATGCTCTGTAAGTCCAGAGCTTTGTTCACTTCTGTTGCACAACTGCAACAACTCGGATTGGGGGACAGTTATTTGGAACATGGAAGACAGAATTTTTTCTAGGTTTTTTCTGTCTTGGAAGTATTTTGTATCTGGTGATATGAAATGAGCTATTAATGAGCTCATCTTCATTGGTTTGTTAAGCATACAGAGTTACACACACCAACTAATAGCTCATTTGTCACTAAACAAATGTAGGCATTGTTATCCCCATGTTACATGGAGAATAACTGAAACCTGCAAATTTATAACAACTACCTAAATTTTAACCCCAATTGTCTGGTTCCTGCCTTTCCCTGTCATCCAAATTTCTCTGGTTATAAAATTGTAAGTTATCAGTAAATGCTAATAGGATTTTGTAAGACACATGCTGAGGACATCTTAAGCACAACCTGTTCCTGTAGACATTAAGAATAGGGTGGTGATAGGCACATGGTCATGGTTGTGCCTCTGGTGCATATACAAATGCTCTCACACCTCAGAAAAGTCCTAAAGAAGAGTCACCAAGGGAGTAAAGGACCAAGGCTCTGGTATTTCAGGAGGCAGGGTGCCCATCAGAATGTGGCTACCTGGCTCTGCACTCCATGGTTGTCACTGTGTCCTATATACCCTGTACTTCAGAAGCACAATTCCATACGACTGAGGAGCCCTTATGAAAGGTGAGGGGATGCATTAATCCAAGTATATATTCTAATTAGTAGTCAACTCAGAAGCAAGTTTACTGGGGCCCAAATGGAGGAGGCACAATTGTAAATTCCTCAGGTCTCACATAGATTTAGCTGAAGTATGTAATGCCATTGGCTCCAGCTAGGAGAATTATTCTCCGCCTAACTCAATTCCCAAAAGATGCTGTGTCAGAAGAATCAGAATAGAATCCATCGAAGACCAATTTTCTGTCTTCCCTACCATTTCCCTAAATTTGAGAAGAGGGGGAAATCATCCACTGAATATGCCTTTTTCATTATAGAGATAGACTAAATCTCATCTGTCTTTTACTTTGAATTCTAAACTTCCCATGGATGTATATTCTAGCCAGTATATTTTTCTACCCACAGCATCCCATTTGAAGACCATTAATTCACACAGAGATTCATTTTTGGGTGTCCTGCAAGCCCTAGAGTCCACTGCTGGCTTTCATTTCAGTGATACATTTCTCAGTTAAGACTGGCAAGGAGACCTTCTCCTCCTCCTCTTCCAGAGTTCCACCATGAACAGTCTGTGCAAGGACTTGTTTGTGGAGAATAGTAGACAATCATCTCTTTAGAAAATAGATGGGTGGCTTTTGAAAGAGTTGATTAATACCAAATGATATTGCTTAAAACAATGTGGGAAGGGTGTTGGCAACGGTAAAGGCATAAGCTGCAGATGCGTGCTGTGTCTTATTTTACTTGGCAACCATCATAAGCAATAAAACTTGTCTTTTGTGCGACTTCTTGGCATTGTCATAGGTGAGAACTAGAAAGTCTGTGTCCTATTCCTGCCTCTGTCCTTGATTTATCACCAAGCAAAACACTCACCCAGCATGCCTCTTTTCTTTCCATTTCCTAAGGCAGCAGAAATGTCCTTTCTTGGATAGTTTGTCATGTATTTTCTGTTGTGATCCTAACTACTTTGCCTACACAGGACTCTAAACTGTGACATAAAACGGCCCACTAGTGAGAGTCTGGCACTGGCGAGGAAGGTCTCTAAATACCGAGTGATTTCAGAGCCTAAGCTGGACTAATACAAAGAACTATGGTCAGTCCCAACAGATGGAAGTCTGTCTCTTTGAGAATAGGGTGAGCCTGTTGTCTCCACTCAGTGTGCAAATGGTATCACAAACCATTATGTGTCCCATCTGGTCAGCTCTGAGGCCTAAGCATCTCTTTCTTCTGGGGGAGAGAGGGGAAAATACTAAAAGAACAAGCAGTTTGGAATCGCGCACCCATTCATGTAACTTATAAATACATATGTGAAGCTGCCTACGCAGATTCTGGTTGAAAGAGTGTTCGCTGTGGAATGCTGTCACTCGAGAAATGTGGCTGCATCTGCTCCTTCCCGTTTTAGGATGCTGTCCTTAGAATAGTTCACCCCAACCCAGTTCTTGCTATGTAGGAATGATTCTGAGTATGGGTGGGAAGGGAAGTGGGAATATGGTGGTGTGTAGACAGATTGTACAAACAACACCCCGAATGAGGCCTCCCTGTACCTTTCTATCTTTTTCTTTTTTCTGATATATATATATATATATATATATATATATATATATATATATATATTGCAAGTGGCCATCACAAAAGAAGGGCATCATATACATGGGACAGGAAGCACTTAGTGTCTAGAATGAGTGTACAAGAGCAACATTTTGGATAGCAAGCTTGTCCCGAAAGCCTCACTGCCCGTATGTGAGATGGGCATACAAGGGCAGTGAGGTTTTTGTGAATAAAGCCACCACGGAGGTTAATTTAGACATTACTATTAAAGATGATGCAACAATGAAATATAACAGAAATCTAAACAGAACACACAATATGCTTTAAGGCAAATATGGACTCATATATCTATGGTCTCCTAACCATGTTATCTGAGTGTGTGTATGTATATAGCATACTGAATCAGAGTCAACTTTCTATGCCATTTATTCTATTTCAATGTAAAAATACACATTAAAAACAAAAGATAGATTTTAAAATGGGCATAGCTGTTATTAAGGGATTTTTTGTTTCAAGGCCAGTTGCTCAACGTGTGAGTTTCTTGCATTATTTTTATTCTGCTTTTACTTATGTGTGGGGTGCATGCTTGTGGAGGAGCAAGGACTGTTCATAGGGGTTGGTTCCCATTTTCTACTATGTGGGGCCTAGGAATAGAACTCAGCTTGCCACGCTTGGTGGCAAGTTTGTTCCTGTACCCACAGAGGCATCTCCTTAGCCCATCAAAAGGCATGTTCTGAAGAACAGCCCTTCAAGTTAGAGTATCTTTCAGCTGAAGGGGAGAGTGTTGCTAAGGCAACACCTGTGAAGGGCTGTGTCATTATCAGGGATCTTAGTTTCTTGGGACCTGGACCATTTGTTTAGAATGTGATCTGATAGTTCCTGATAGCATATGCTAAAAACACTTCAGCTGCCTCCATGTGTTTTAGTTTGCATAGTCTATGAAGGAACAGGCAACTATTAATTCTTCCTATTTTGCTCTTTCTGGTATACTTGGGTGGATTTTTGGGTTCCTGGTTGGTTTTCAAGTTGCTCCTGACCTTTTAAAAGTCCCAAGGATTCAAACCCATGATTTTTTTCATAGTGAAATCAATAAGTATTACTAGTGAAATGAGGTGTACAGTCACTATGGTATCCATTTAAACTCCCATTAGTTACAATTTTACTCGTTAAGCATCATTAACTAAGCATTCTCTTTCCTGAGTATCTCACACCTCAAAGTCATACAAATGCTGCCTCATGAATCCTAATAAATGCCCATGAATGATTTTGAGCAAATGACATCATGTTTTTCCATCAGCATGAGAGCCAACTGATTGAAGTTAGGAATAAGTTTCTACTTGCATCTGGGAGAAGAAAATGTGACAAATGTGGCTATTGGAAAGTCCTGCTCACAGTAGTAAGAGTTTCTAGATAGTGGTTAGTATATAAAGTATTGGTAATTGTGCTTAGCAGCTATTGTTGAAAGATGTTACACATGTTGGCAAGTCATATCCAGGGGCTGGCCTATACGAACTGAGAAGGGGAGTCCATGTGGAGGATACTGAGAGGGTCAGAGTAAAGTTTATATCTGTAAACTATTCATGGTATTAATAGCTCAAAACAGAACAACGATTTTGAAATGAGAAAGCCAGCAGGTGTTGAAGTTAGGGATAGAGAATCAAAGGTATCAACAGCAGGCCCATGTTTCATACTAACCAGGAGAAGCACATTAAAGGTCTGTGGTGGTGATAAGAGATGCTTGTAAATCTATTGACCTCAGATCCCACCAAGAAATCCTGTATGTGTGTGTTGTATGCTAAATGTGGATCGGTTTCATTCACAAGAAGCCTAAGAAGTCTATGTTTTTGGTTTCTTAAGTAATCCCTTAGAAACCAATTTATTAAGCTAACATTTTCATTCTCCAACAACTTCTAATTTTGCAGTACCTTCCTTTACACATGGCCTTTCCTACTATATATTTAGACAACTACTTTCTGTCTGTTTTTGGTTCCTGAAACAGTCTCAGTATCTTTCTTTAAATAAAGTCCCAGTTATCTCCAGCTGTCAACTTGACACAGCCTAGAGTCATCTGAGGGAGTAATTGGGGAATTTCTCTGATCAGATGTGACTGTGCAAGTCTTTAAGAGATTGTATGGGCTGATGATTGAGGGGGAGGGCCAAGCCCATTGTAGGGTGGCACTATCCTCAGGCAGGTAGGTGTGAGCTATATAAGAAAGCTAGCTGAACACGAGCTGTGAGATAGCCAGGAAGTAAGTAGCCTTGCTTCATGGTTTCTGCTTGAATCCCTTCCCTGACTTCCCTCTATTACCTGGAAGTAAATGCATTTAAACCTTTTCTTCCCACCTCAACTTGATTTTGATTATGTTTTTGACACAGTAACAGAATAGAACTACAGGATACAAGTAACACAGTAACAAGGTATGAAGCTACAGGATAAATTAGAGATTCATTATCAATGACAGATTTGTAGGAACTATTTACATAATGTAATATAAAATACCTTAGCATTAATAACTTGAATGTTTTAGATAAAAGAGACAGTTTTAGCTTTTATATGCAAATCAATGTCCCTCCATCATTTACTTCCTATTTTACTCAGAAACTAGCTTACTTATTGTGTGGTCTGGTGATACACATTTAATTCTTTTAATGTGATATTCGAAGTCGATAATTTCTGTTTTTTTCCATAATTTCTTTTCTCCCTTTTCCTATGGTACAATCTTTCTGGATTATGACACATCTTAAAATTTGTTTTAGTAAGAGAATAAAAGAAAGGAAATAATTGCACCTATAGCAGTCATCAATCTATGTAAGGCGATTAACCAAAAAATAAGTATAACCAATTGTTCAGCTATCTTAGAAATCTCTCCATAAACCACAATATTGTCTCACATAAATTTAACAGGAACCAAACAATGTGTTCTCATTATTATTTAATGGCCATGTAGTGCAGAAGTATCTACATGACTCTATGCAAAATGTAATTGTGTCTTGGAACCAATAAAATAGGGATCATTTAGCATGTAATTCCTAGGAGGATTATTACCCATGGATATGTCATAACTGCAGTGATCTTGTCCTGATGTAAAAATACATTTGTATTAGATGGGAGTTGAGACACTGACACAGGAAATTATAGTTTCAAGCTTTTAAAAGCCATTTCTAGAAACTGATAATCAAAATTTTTGTTGGCATTACATGGTTTAACCAAAGTTCCATTGTTGGGCAGATTTCAGGTTGAGTTACTCTATAAAATGACTTCAGTTGTTCAGTTTATCAGAAAACCCTTCCCAAGGACAGTCAAATGATTAGGCAATTGAATTAAATATGGCATCTAAAAGTGTTGTATTAAGTTACTAAGCCTGCCTCGAGAAGCAACCCCACAGAACCCTTGTTTTTAGGATAGTGGTGAATGTGGAAGAGGAAATGTCAACAGTTCAAAAAGGATGTGGCTGCTTCTATCTTATTAATTTGAACTATCAGTGAAAATGTTGTAGATAGGCATATTGTGTGATCAGCCTAGGTGGCAGAGGCATGAGGCTTACTGGGAAATTATTTAAAAATGCTAAGATTGGCAAACCCTTCAACATCATTAGCAGGTCCTTACATTTCTGAGAATCAAGAGGTTTTGAGAGTGGATTTTCTTTCTTCCTTTTTTTTTTCTCATCAGAGATTCAAGTGAAAGTAGGAAAATTTTACCCTTTACAATTAAAGCAGAGAAAGACATGTCACTGGGTCCTTCAGAATGAACTGTGCCTGCTATCTCCCTCTACTGTGGAAGACACAAACCTCTCCTTGACCTGGCTGAGAGGAGAGTGTATTAGGGGTCTCTCTCTACTGTACTTCCTGGAAATTCAACAGTATCAGGTTAACCTACTAAATGAAGGGGGAAAGAAAACATTCCCAGTGAAACAGTGAATGAAACGGCAGAAAGAAATGTGCTGCAGTAAGGGCTTTAGTTTTGAGATCCATGACCTAATGTTAGAGACAGCAAGGTCTTCTGGCTGCCCTGGTATCTTTCCTTTCTTTTTCATTATCATTTCTCCATAGCAGTGCTGGAGGGACCCATTTTATAGCACCCTTATGACCAATTCCAGATGGCATTCAGGGTTCCCAGCCTACATTTTCCAACATAATTGGAATTTATAAATTATATCACTAAGGCCTTGTATATGAAGTTTAAAGTTCCCATTCTCATGAGAATAAAATGTATACTCAAAATGAAAGCTGATCAACTCAACAGTCAAACCCATTAGACATAGAAGGCAAACAGCCTATATTGTACCTGTTTAAGGGGAAGCCATGATGATATCTAATCAGCACTTTCCTAGTTGAGTGTTAAGGTATTTGCGACAGCCTTCAGTGTCTGTCTTACACTTCTGATGATTTCCTTAATCACCTGAGTAGAATGTTACTCCTATTTCTCCACTTGTTTAAAATTCAATTTTATTGTATAAAAATCTTATATTTCTGAAGCCAGAAGAAAGACAATAGTGCTTTATCTTAATGATGTATCTTAGTTTTAGCTCTCAATTCTACTTTGTTAGCACAATCTGGCTTTGTTATTTTACCCACTCATGTTCAAACAGGAAAATGGTAAAATAAAGATTTGTGTCTTTGATTCTCTTGAAGGCCCATAGTAATACCTGATAACTGAATTTCAACAGGTTAATCCATGAAAGTGGTCACCTGAGTCCACATCAGCCTCTTTTTCATTGCATTTCTCTCGCAGAAGGCACATCCTTCTACCTTTGTGCTTGAATTGATCTCTTATTCTCACTGGGTCTTGATTATTCCCTGGTTCCTCTCTGTAATCAGTGTTCCCCACTTAGGCGCATTCCTTTAACCCAGTCATCTTGCTCTACATCTCCTATTCCAAAGCATAGACCAGTGTGTGAGGAAGGTGAGGAAGGTGAGGTGTGAAGAACAACTATTTCATTGTAGGTTGGTTAGCTGGAATATATATATATATATATATATATATATATATATATATATATATATATATAATACTTTATCATATACTTTCCAGTTGTGTTGCATTGAAAATGCCCTCAAAATGGCAAAGTAAAAGGCTCCAACTGACACTCGACAAGAAAAAGATGAAGATGCCTCTGCAATAATTTTCTACACTGTCCCCACAACTTCAACTCTCCACTGTTTTCTGTAACCTACCCTGCCTCTTGGGACCTTTCATCAAAAATGTATCCTTTCCCCTCCTGATGTCCCTACTGGTACCCATTTTTAGTTTCATTTCTGCCCCTCTCTGATCTATGATCTCAGTATAGCCACCAATTGACCCATCTACCACATATGCATAATTGACCCATCCACCACACATGACTTCTTTCCAAGGATATATATTAAGAAAGCCAGCATCCTTCTGGGCTTCTCTAATTTTAATAAAGCCATAGTCTTCAAGCTGTTTCTTTGTCATAACATTCCTCTTAACCTGAGAGGAACACCTGTATCCACTCTGAAACACCAAACACCTTGCTGTAGGATGAGTCAATACAGTTGGCTTGGTTTTCTTTCCAGATATGCACTCTTCTCATTTGTTCATCCCAACCAGCCTACTTTAGTTAGTATTCTTTGCATCACATTGCCTACTAGAGTCATTGTCTTCTATCTTACACCTTTAAGACTTGTTTTCTTACTAGTGATGAACACATGCAAACACATGAACACATTGATTTCCTTTAATCCACCAATCAAGGCCCCAGTTTCCTAGTCTAATTGTCCCAGTCCTGCACTCACAGGACATGTCACCTGCTGGAAGTTCTAGAACTTCGGGCCCATATATAGTTCCCTGTAAATCAAATACTGCTTCCAAATTCTGTTGTTTTGTGCCAAGCTTTTATTTTGGGGGAATGCTCTTTTCTCACTGTCTTTACCTCAATGTAAGGGACTGGCTTTCTGGTGCTCTTTTAAAAAGCTATTTCAGAGATGATTCCTAGACCACATATGCCAACTTGGCTTAACTCCATCTTTGTACTTCCACAGCACTCAGTGGAAGCTACAGTGGTAATCACTGGATTATCTATGGAAAAATCCACCAATTTTCCTAATGATGTTTAGAATGGGAACTATTATCTTCTTCTTTTGTATATTCCCATTTCCTACTGCATAACCTGTAGCATAATTAATTGTTGAAGTTATGTGCATTCTCATTACAAAGGGCTTATTTGACTTTTCCAAGGGTGGTTATCCCCAAGTGAAAGTTGAAAGTCTCCCGGAAAACAGGCCATACATAAATCACTGTGGATATTCTTTCCCAAGTTTTTTTTTTTTTTTAAATCTTATTCTTTGTTAGTGGCATACTTCCCCTCCTCGGTAATAAGAGCACTATACTGATTGGGCATTTGTTAGCTCACTTATGGCATTGTAAAGATATATGGGATAAATTAGCCTGTTTTAAATACTGCAAATCTGTCTCGAGGAAAAGAAAAAGTTACTCAATGACTGGGAAATTCTAATCCCCAGCTGCACTAGTCTGGCCAGAATGAACTGTCAGTGACTGAATGAAGTGTCTGTCCAACTGGCGCAGTCTGAAATGCCAGCATGGAACTAAAAGAATGGGTTTGTTATAAAGGACACATATCTGGCCTATAAATGCAAGAGGGTACAAGTGCAGGGGTTAAAAATAAACCTTCCGAAGTTCATAGCTAACAGAAATGTCCTGGTGAAAAGTGCTGTGGGAGACAACTTGAGAGGCAGAATAAAATAAAAAGAGAAATCATAATTTTATGATGGGTAAGTAATGAAGAGTTCCAAACACAGAAATGCCTTGGGGATTCTCTGGAGCATATTAAATTTGTTTAAATATACAGCAAGCCTGCATGCTCTTAAAAGTTCGGGGGTTGTCGTTAGCAACAGTGCAAATGGATGCCGTTATAAGTTTGTTTCCCTATTTGAATTGACTAAGTGGAATGTTATTTATAAGTCAGAGAAAGAAGATATCATGATTTAATTTTTTTAAATGCATTTGTTCCAGCGGGCTGGGAAATGGGTCTCAAAACACCAAATGTCAAGCTTAAGATGTGTAAAGTAATAGGCTTACCATTAGTTCATATTTCCTCCTTTTTGAAAATACAGCCCTGTGATGAGGATTATATAAAACTTTTCTTCCCTTTGTTTTCCCAAAGCTGTAATATCTGAGGATGAACAGGCACTTTCATATACATGTTCTTTCCAAGATAGTCAGAAAATGAATTTGCATACAGAAATGGAGAATGAGGTTATTAGTTTGAGAAGTTAGTCTGAGAAAACTGCAAAATTGCTTAAAAGCATGCTTATCAAATTCTTCATAGAATTGTCAAGTTGGCAATCCAATTTCCCCACTCATGCCTCTATTTCCTTTGCAAGCATAGTACACTTGCAGTCTTCCTGTATCATGCTGTACCCCTAAGCCTTATCCTCACCCCTCATAATTTCCCAAAGTTAATGATTTTGTGATTTCATTTCCCAAAACATAGTCTGTACTGACCCTTTCTTATCCCTTTGCCGTTGAAGAACTATACTTCCTTACAGGGAAGGAATGCCTGGAGGCCAGGAGAAGAAAGTGGGTGTGTGAGAAAAGTGGGTCCTGGGAGGTCTTTCAATAGCTGTAGTAGAAGTTTCCAGAATCATTGGGTCATCCTTGGTCATTGAGTGTAACCAGTGTGTTAAACAGTCCTCTGACCTGGTTTCTCTACACATCCCCTCTCCACTGGCTCTGCTGTTTCTAACTTCAGCTTGGTCTTTTTCTTCCACTCTCTCCCCACTCACCTTTTTCTTTCCTCTTATGAGTAATAATTTCTGATAATGGGCTCAAGACTGAGGGAAAATGTTAATCTCACTGATTCTGTCTCCTCTGGGCCCCGCTTCCTACTTTACAAATGAATACATTAGTGCACAATGCCATTTTATCATATTTTGTTTTTTTTATGGTTAGAAGCAAATGATTTATCACATGCCTTTGTCTAAACTCTGTCTGTTCACATCCAAGTGTTTTCCATCTGTTAACCCTGAGTGGTGAGAACTGCATACCAGTTGTATCATTTTTCATTTCTCTGTCATGTGAGACCTCTATGATCTTGCCAGCAGAGTCATTATGACCCCTGGGGAGTTAGATTTTGACACACCTTTCACCTTCTTTCAGAATCCTTTCTTTTTGTAGACTCATTGTTATATCGAAAAATCCTTTTATAGCTAGGGAAGGAAAAAAAATCACAACCCTTTCCACAAAGAGGAGAAGAGTTTATTCTGGGCCCACTTAAGAGTGACCATGACCTGGGAGCACAGATTTATGTTATCCCAAATTCCATATTCTATTCTGGAAGCAGTTCATAATGTTTTTACAGTAACATAAACGAAAGTCGTAAGTCAAGACATGTTTTAAATACATGTAGAAACATCAGTGAGGTATATTACAGCAAAGCAGAGAAACCGCAGCTATAGGCTTTGGATGCCACCTTTTGATATTTTTAGATTTTGGGTTGATGGAAGCTAGTGGCTACTAAGTTCATACACTCCCAAAGGGTTTTTTTAAGTTAAAATTTATTTATTCATGGTATTTTCTGTGTTTATGTATAGGCATGCCATGCATGCCTGCATTCACAGAGACTAGAAGAGGGTGCTTGTGTCCCTGCAGCTACAGTTACAGATGGTTATAAGCCACTGTGTGGGTGCTGGGAACTGAACCTGGGTCTTATGCAAGAACAGCAATTACTCTTGACCACTGATCCATCTCTCCAGTTCTTCTGAATGTTTTTTTATCTGTTAGTCCAGTGGTTCTCAACCTTTGTAATGCTGCAGCTCTTTAATACATCATGTTGTGGTGACCCCCCAACCATAAAATTTATTTGTTGCTACTTTATAACTGTAGTTTTGCTACTGCTATGAATTGTAGTGTAAGTATGTGATATACAGGATATCTGCTGTACATTAGCTGCAACCCACAGGTTAAGAATTACTGTGTTAGCCAGAGGATGTAAGGTTTGACATAGATGTAAGCAAGGGATGGCTGTTTATGGAGCTAACAATGGCCCAAGATCAAATGTCATTAAACTCTAGGTCTGCAGCTTTCTAACCTCTCCACCATGCTCTGTAGCAGTCTGTTCCACCAATTAGACTTTGTACACAGCTTCTTTGCAGAAACTTTTTTTAAAGCAGGACAAGGTTGAAAATTTATTTGGGGACACAAGACCATTCTGACCTTTCAGTAGTGGAATCATACATAAATGTTTCCAAGTTACAGGTTATGGAAGTTTTCACAACAAATTTACCAAATACTGCATTTGACACCTAATAGCTACTAGATACTTTCCTTTTCCTTTTATTTTTCTTGTTTTTTTTTTTGAGTGGCTAAAATCAAAAGTACTAATGAAAGAGTATGCTGGAGAGGATGTGGAATAAGGGGAACACACACCTATAGCTGGTGGGAGTGCAAACTTGTACAGCCCTTTTAGAAATTAGTATGGCAGTTTCTCAGAAAATTGGTAATTGATCTACCTCAAGACCCAGCAATACCACTCTTGGGCATATACACAAAGGATGTACACTCATACCACAAAAACATCTGTTCAGCTATGTTCATAGCAGCATTGTTTGTAATAGTCGGAACTTGGAAGCAACCCAGGTGCCCCTCAACTGAAGAATGGATAAAGAAAATGTTGCACAGAAATTCTTATTCACACAACTCATAAAAGTTTACACATTCTTTCCTCGAACACACTATTTCACACCCTTCCTCCCGCTGCATGAATTCCAAACTCCCCCGACTTCCTGCAACTTCCTCTCACCCCTCTCCCAGAAGGGACCCATATTTTGTTTTTATTTATTTCACAAGAAACTGAGTTGAAGAGAATTGTACTAGTTAGATTTTATAGAATATAGTTTTTGTCTTATTTGTGTATTCTAAAAAGTACATGAACTTGGAGCCAAAGACAATGAAATGATATCATCTCAGGCAACTTTCTATGGTAAAGGAAATGAGAGGAAGGGAGGCATGGGAATTTGCCTTTCTGATTTAATTTGTCCCACAGGCTGTGGGTTCCATGGTCAGATGATGTTACTACATGAAATCTTTAAAATCACATGAATCCAAGGTAGCTACAGTCTGGCCATGTTTTCATTCTTCAGCCCTTGGAAACTTGTTGCATTTCAAAGCTGTGTGTACTCTAAACTTTCTTGTACTTCTTCTGAAATATTGATCATTCACTGGTTTTTGCATTTGTTGGTTTCCTGATACTCCTCAATTTATCATCTTTATTTTTATGTACACATCGAGCTTGGGAATTATACAGTATCTTCATAAGCTTCATAGCTACCTGTATTTCTATAAATAAAACTATTTATTTATTTTAGTCGAGCACCAAGCTCCAAGCTTATCCTTGCAATACTAAAATACTCATTTTTTTAGGTGGAGGATGAAGCTTAATAGTAATATTTTGAGGATGGATAAGCATGGGGTACTGATATAAAATCATAAACTCCTGTCTCTTGGTACATTGGTACAAAGGAAATTATAGCAGAGTTGAGCCTGGTGTGCATGGGTCAAGCTAATTTTTGCCTGTTAAGACATAAAAAGGCATTGAGAGAGCTATGGCAGTGATGTGTCCCTTTGCCATGCTTTAGTTGGTTTTATCTGGGTTTCCCTGCTGTTTATTTTTACAAAGGTCTCAACTTCAACTTCTGCCTCTAGAAGCAATGACTCCAAGTTACACATCTCTTTCCTACTCCTCTGGTAACTATCATGACTTCCTCTCCTTTCTGAGATTTCCTCATCTCCCCATTTATTTTGGTTTCTGTTCCTTCACTTTCCAAAGAATGATTTCCATTTTGGATCTACAAATTGAAGAGCATCACAAAGAGATTACTTTTTCCTCTTCCAGTGAAAGATAATGTTAAAGTTTATAGGAAAATTCGTCTTGTTGACTGGTTTAAAATTTCAAGCAATGAGTAATCTTTTGTGACTCTTTAAATTACGATTTTCTGCTCGGTTGACTTTGTCTGGTAGGTGTCATAGTCATCTTTCTTTACATGTGAAAATATCTTGGGTCCCAACACATTTTCTTCTCATTTTCACTGCATAGCTGACCATTAGCTGTAGTAGGCCAAGATCTAGAATTTTCCTCTTCCCTGTAGTATGAGCCTTGGCTAGAAGCAGCAGCGGGAGTGTTCTGTTCTTACACATCTTGATAAGACTTTTGGACAAAATGTTTAATGTCATCATAAGAAATGCATGTTGGAAATAATTAAAGTACAAGGGTAATGGCCTCTGTGGGCTTATAAGTGGCATACCTTCTCTAGTGAGAACAGATAACCTTCACTTGCACAAGGGGACAGATGGAGTCTAGAAAAATAGAATTCACAGAACAGGGAGGAGAAGGTCATCAGCAGAGATCTGATATAGATATAGGAAAAAGTTGCCTTGATGGTGGTCAAAGAACAAAAGAATTCAGGTAGGGCCAGTGAATGGCTCAGTAGGTAAAGGTATGTTGTGCAAGTCTGTCAAACTCAGTTTGATTCCCAGACCCAAGTAAAGGAGGAAGGAGAAAACTAATTCTACAGGAGTTATCCTCAGACCTTCACACACACCATGGCACATGTATGCCCTTCCCACATAATAAAAAATTTAAAAAAATTATTAGACAGAGGGAATAAGTCCAAGAGATAATATTATAAGACAAAGTGGTTACTGTTAATAGCAACATATTATATAACTGAAAGTGACTGAGAGATTTCAAGTATTCTCACAATGAAAACTAAGCATTTAAGCAATAGATGATGTTAATTAGTATTGTTTAGGCCCTTTCCACCGATTGACCCAGGAACTAGATAAGTGAGCCTCTGCCCTTACCCAACACCTGCCCAAACCATCACTCACCCCGACCCCCCCTCCCAGGCCTGCGCCTTCTTGGTTGGGGTAGACATGCACAGACAAGGAGGAGCTCCCTGAATCTGGAAACACCCCACTCTTCCATCTTTTTCCACTAACTGATCCACAAGGAGTGAGGAGACTACCAGGAGAGGAAAGACCATCCAGAGTTGTGGACATTGAATTCCTGGCCCCCACACACCACTGGGTCACAAGAGGAGATAGAGAGACCCCATCTGCACCCACTAAAAGAAGATATGTGAAGAAGACAGAATAAGATTTCACTCAACAACAGAAAGAACAATATGACACCACCAGAATCTAGGGACTCCACTCCAGCAAGACCTGCAAAGCCCAACACAGAGCATGAAGATGTGATGGACCTCAAAAATTATCTCAGCAAGATGATAGAGACCTTCAAAGAGGAAACAAGAAAATCCCTTAAAGAAATAGAAGAAAAAGCAAAAAAAATTACATGAAATGGAGGAAAAGGCAAACCAAAAAATTCAAGAAATAAACAAATCTCTTAAAGAATCTAAAGAAACCCAAGAAAAAGCATCCAAACAAGTGAAGGAAGTTCTTGAAACACTTCAAAGAATGAAAGCTGAAATAGACACAATAAAGAAAACAGGAGGGTGAAATCCACACGCAATGACACTACCAACAATAAATCCAAAACAAAGAAGAACCAATCAACAATGGACATTAATATTCCTAAATGTCAATGGTCTTAACTTACCCATAAAAAGATATAGGCTAACAGAATGGATACGAAGACAGAATCCATCCTTCTGCTGTTTATAAGAAACACACCACAATTTCAAAGACAGGCGATACCTCAGAGTAAAAGGATGGGAAAAATTTTTTTCAATCAAATGGGCTCAAGAAACAAGCTGGTGTAGCAATCCTAATATATAACAAATTAGACTTTAAACTAAAAGCGATTAAAAGAGATAAAGAAGGGCATTTCATACTCATCACAGGAAAAGTCCATCAAGATGAAGTCTCATTCCTGAACATCTATGCCCCAAATACCAAAGCACCCACATTAGTAAAAGAAACATTACTAAAGCTTAAACCACACATAAAACCACACACACTTATAGTAGGAGACTTCAACACCCCCCTTACACCACTAGACAGGACCACCAGACAGAAACTTAACAAAGAAACAAAGGATCTGACAGAAGTTATGACCCACCTGGGTTTAACAGATATCTATAGAACATTCCATCCAAACACAAAAGAATATACCTTCTTCTCAGCGCCACATGGAACCTTCTAAAAAATTGACCACATAGTTGGCAGCAAAGCAAACCTCCACAGTTAGAAAAGAATTGAAATAACCCCCTGTATCTTATCAGATCACCATGCATTAAAGCTAGAATTCAACAGCAACAGGAATAGCAGAAAACCTACATTCGCATGGAAAATGAATAACACCCAATTGCACCATTCCTGGGTTGAGGAAGAAATAAAAAAAGAAATTAAAGACTTCCTAGAATTTAATGAGAATGTAGACACAACATACCCAAACTTATGGGACACTCTGAAAGCAGTGCGAAGAGGGAAGTTCATAGCACTAAGTGCCCACATGAGGAAACTGTAGGAAAGTCACATTAGAGAATTGACAGAACAACTGAAAGCTTTAGAGCAAAAAGAAGCGAACACACAAAGGAGGAGTAGATGCCAGGAAATAATCAACCTGAGAGCCGAAATCAACAAAGTAGAAACTAGGAAAACAGTACAAAAATCAATGAAACAAAGAGTTGGTTTTTGAGAAGATCAATAAGATAGACAAACCTCTAGCCAAACTAACCAAAAGGCACAGAGAGAGCATGCTAATTAACAAAATCAGAAATGAAAAGGGGGATATAACAACGGACACTGAGGAAATCCAGAGAATCTTCAGGTCATACTTTGAAAACATGTACTCCACAAAATTGGAAAGTCTAAAGGAAATGGACAGCTTTCTGGATAAATATCACTTACCAAAATTCAATCAAGATCAGATAAACAGTTTAAATCGACCTATAACCCCTAATGAAATAGAAGTAGTCATCAAAAGCCTCCCAACCAAAAAAAGCCCAGGGCCAGATGGCTTCACTGCAGAATTCTACCAGAAATTCAAACAAAAGCTAATTCCAGTACTCCTCAAAATGTTCTGTACAATAGAAGCAGATGGGATATTGCCAAACTCTTTCTACCAGGCTACAATCACTTTGATACTGAAGTCACACAAAGATATGAATAAGAAAGAGAACTACAGACCGATATCCCTCATGAACTTCAATGCTAAAATACTCAATAAAATATTAGTGAACCGAATCCAAGAACATATCAGAAAAATCATCCACCACGATCAAGTAGGCTTCATCCCAGGGATGCAAGGATGGTTTAACATATGAAAATACATCAATGTGCTCCACCATATACAAACTGAAAAAGAAAACCCACATGATCATCTCACTAGATGAAAAAGAAGCCTTTGACAAAATCCAACATCCCTTCATGATAAAGATCTTGGAGAGAACAGGAATAAGAGGAACATATCTGAACATGATAAACACAATATACACCAAACCAATAGCCAATATCAAACTAAATGCAGAGAAACTCAAAGCGTTTCCTCTAAAATCAGGAACAAGACAAGGCTGTCCACTCTTTCCATGCCTCTTCAATATTGTACTTGAAGTTCTGGCTATAGCAATAAGACAAGAAAAGGGGATCAAAGGGATACAAATTGGAAAGGATGAAGTCAAACATTCACTATTAGCAGATGACATAATAGTCTACATTAGTGACCCGAAAAACTCTACCAGGGAACTGCTACAGCTGATAAACACCTTCAGCAAGGTAGCAGGATATAAAATTAACTAATGAAAATCAGTAGCCCTACTATATACAGATGATAAATACAATGAGAATGAAATCATGGAAACATCACCTTTCACAATATCCACAAGCAACATAAAATATCTTGGGGTAACACTAAACAAAAAAGTGAAAGACCTGTACAATAAGAACTTTGAGACTTTAAAGAAAGAAATTAAAGAAGATACCAGAAAATGGAAAGATCTCCCATGCTCTTGGATAGGTAGAATTAACATAGTAAAAATGGCAAACCTACCAAAAGCAATCTACAGATTCAATGCAATCCCTGTCAAAATCCCAACACAGTTTTTCACAGACATTGAAAGAACAATACTCATCTTTATATGGAAAAATAAAAAACCCAGGACAGCCAAAACAACTCTTTACAATAAAGGATCTTCTGGAGGCATCACCATTCCCAACTTCAAGCTCTATTATAGAGCCATAGTTCTGAAAACAGCTTGGTATTGGCACAAGAATAGACAGATAGACCAATGGAATCGAATTGAAAACCCTGATATTGACCCACACACCTACGAATACCTTATTTTTGACAAAGGTGCTAAATCTATACAATGGAAAAAAGATAGCATCTTCAACAAATGGTGCTGGTACTATTGGATTCGGACATGCAGAAGTTTGCAGATAGATCCATACCTGTCACCATGCACAAAACTTAAGTGCAAATGGATCAAAGATCTCCATTTATGCAAATGGAGCATAAATCCAGCCACACTGAATCTTCTAGAAGAGAAAGTGGGGATTACCCTTGAACAAATTGGCACAGGAGACTGCTTCCTGAACATTATGCCAGCATCACAGACATTGAGGTTTGCAATTAATAAATGGGAACTCCTGAAACTGAGAAGCATCTGCAAGGCAAAGGAAACAGTCATAGGACAAAACAACCACCCACAGAATGGGAAAAGATCTTCACCGATCCCACATCTAACAGAGGACTGATTTCCAAATTATATAAGGAGCTCAAGAAGCTAGCCACCAAAACACCAAACAATGAAATTAAAAAGTGGTGTGCAGAACTAAACAGAGAATTCTCAAAAGAGGAATTCAAAATGGCTGAAAGGCACTTAAGAAAGTGCTCAAAATCCTTGGCCATCAGAGAAATGCAACTCAAAACAACTCTGAGATACCATGTCACCTGTCAGAATGGCTAAAATCAAAAATACCAATGACAATCTATGCTGGAGAGGTTGTGGAGAAAAAGGAACACTCCTCCATTGCTGGTGGGAGTGCGAACTTGTAAGACCACTCTGGAAATCAGTATGGCGGTTGCTCAGAAAAATGGGAATCAGTCTACCTCAAGATCCAGCCATTCCTCTCTTGGGTATATACCCAAATAGTGCATTTCATAAAACAAGGACATATATTCAACCATGTTCATAACAGCATTGTTTGTAATAACCAGAACCTGGAAGCAATCTATATGCCTCTCAACTGAAGAATGGATTGGGAAAATGTGGTACATTTATACAATGGAGTACTACTTAGCCCCAAAAAGCAATGGAATCTGGAAATTCGCAGGCAAATGGATGGAACTAGAAGAAACCATCCTGAGTGAGGTAACCCAATCACATAAAGACAAACATGGTATGTACTCACTGATATATGAATTTTAGACATAGAGCAAAGCATTACCAGCCTATAATCCCCTTCACCAAAGAAACTAGGAAACATGAAGGACTCTAAGGGATAAATGGTCCCCAGGAATGGAAGTGGCATGAACTCCTGAACTAATTGGGAGCATGAGGGTAGGGCGAGGGAGCTGCTACAATAAGAGCAAGAGAAGAGGAGTAGAGGAGAGCAAATGGAGGGGCAGAAATATTGAGTTGGGGAAGAATAGAGGAGAGAGAGCAGGATGAGAGATGTCATATTAGAGGGAGCCACTATAGGTCCAAGAAGAGATCTGGAACCAGGGAGATCTCCAGAGACCTACAAGGATGACAGGATCTGATAATTCAGGCAATGGTGGAGAGGATAACCTAAAAGCCCTTTCCCTAAAATGAGATTGATGACTTCTTTTTATGCCATCCTAGAGCCCTCATCCAGTGGCTGATGGAAGCAGAGACAAACATCCACAGATATACACTGAGCTGAAATCTGGAATTTAGTTGAAGAGAGGGAGGAATGAATAGTGAAGGGGTCTGTACCAGGTTGGAGAAACCCACAAGAACAATTGGCCTGAACAAGGGAGAGTCCATCGACCCTAGATGCTGTTAGGGAGGCCTTAGCAAGATTGATCTAGACCCCTGAACATGGATGTTAATAAGGAGGCCTCTGCACTCCAGGGAGCCTCTCATTGTGGATTAGTATTTTTCCCTGGTGTAAGAAGGGCTTTGAGAGCCCATCCCATGTGAAGGGATACACTCTGGCCCTGGACACATGGGGAAAGGCCCAGGACCAGCACAGTAATATTTGGTGGACTTTGCAGAGCCCCTGTTGAGGGCCCTACCCTGCCTGGAGAGTGGTGGGTGGATGGGGTGGGTTGTAGGCTGGGGGTGGGGGAGGATGGATGGGGTGAGAGGAGGGAGAGGGAGAAGGAACTTACATGTGAAACAAGCTTGTTCCCTAACTAGAACTAATTAATAAATTTAAAAAAATTAGTATCGTTTAGCCATTTGGCAATATGTTCATCTTTCACAATATCATGTGTATGTGCCAAATTAAGTCGGTCCATAGCTACACATTCGATATCTCATATTCAACCAACCATAGATTTTTTTTTTTTTTTTTTTTTTTTGGTTTTTCGAGACAGGGTTTCTCTGTGTAGTTTTGGAGCCTATCCTGGCACTTGCTCTGCAGACCAGGCTGGCCTCAAACTCACAGAGATCTGCCTGTCTCTTCCTCCCGAGTGCTGGGATTAAAGGCATGCACCAACAACACCCGGCTTCCAACCATAGATTTTTATGCACACACATACACACACACACACACACACACACACACACACACACACACACACACACACACACACACTTCCTGTACATGTATGTTTTCTTGCTATTCCATAAACAATGCAGAATAACAACTATTGCATAGTATTTGCATTCCTCTTGGTGTTATAAGCAAGGATTAGGTGAGTAATAATATATTGTAGTATGTGTGTATACGTGTAGGTTCTGTGTAAATGCTTTGTCCTTGTATGTAAAGGATTTGAGTATTTGTGACTTGTGCTTTCCTTATACGTCCCAAATCTACTCTCCAGTGAATGGCAAGAGGTGACTATGTGTGCAGTCTCTAGTTTCCAATTTAAAAATTATAATAAAGCTTGATGTCTGTGAACTGATCTTCCATCAGCAGCTGATGTCATTGGCCTTTACATAAATATTAGTAAATTTTGCTGCTTCTGCTTTTAAAATTTCACATTAGAAAATGACATAATTTCCAATCAGGAATATTAGAGGGAGGAATGATCTTTCTGCTCAGATTTTCCACACAGAGTGAATCTCTTTTACATTTTAATGTCACTTAAGCCTCAGGGCTTTTTAATGATTACAATAGTAAACATGAAAGCTGCCTGGAATTCTGTGTACACCTGGATGCATGGCTTCTGTTTTATCATCAGTCCATCTTAGGTGAATGTAAACTCCTAGTCAGTCTTTTCTGGAACAACTATCTACAGTTTCCCCACTGTTAGTTATATTATATGACATCACGGTTCTTTTCCACAACATTTACCAATAATCATTTCCTTTAGTCATTATTTGCTTGCTTGTTTTTCCCTGTCTCTTAGTTCAACATTGTTGTATTCTTAAAAGTTTTATAGCTGGATGATCATTATATTTTGTTCTTGTTTTTGGTGAACATGCTGTATCTCCTGGTACCAGTTTCGGTACTTAGAAGAGGGATGGGCTCATGGCAGATCCTTTTTTATCTGTTGGATAAATTGATGAAGTCAAGGTAGACATTTCTAACTCATATTCCCAAAAGACAAGCTTCCAGTCACTTTGAGACAGGATTTCAAGAGAAAACCCCACCTTCCCAGTTTCTGACTCTTTGGTGTGCACATAATTGGTAAAGCTGAAGTGGACAGCATGGGCTCTGTAATATATTTTTTATGTTTATTCATCAGAAAATTCCTCTGATTTCCTTTCAAACTACTGTCAAACCAAGACTCCCTGACTTTTCTTTCTTCTACTCATTATGCATATGATTTTAGAAACCTAACATATATACAAATAATTTGTATTATTTAGAATATATAAATAATATTAGAACACGCACACAGAGTCCCACAAAGAAGAAAGGGATTTCATGATCAAAAGCTGACTGGCATGTGTGGTAGCCTGGGTTTAAACCCTCACACACACACACACACACACACACACACACACACAAAAACAAACAAACAAACAAACAAACAAAACACAAAAAATCCAAAGAAACAATAACCCCACCATAATCATAGTATTCAAATATTCTAAACTTCTAAATTTATCTCCATATATATTTAACCAGGTACATATTCCACCAACAATTTTGTAATCTATAAATAGGATGCACTTGCTTTTCACCATCCTTTATATGTAATTTAATATAACTTGATGATGACAGGACCACAGCAGAATCACGTGGTATATCAGCAAAGACTTGGCTTACACCGACTCTATGATCAGGATGGAAGCTGTCAGGCCTCTACCTCATCTCAGCCATGCCATCTCTCATCTTGTGATCAAGGAGATTATGGAAGATACTGAAATATCCCTACTTTGAAATGTTTCTCACTGTGTGTGCAGTGTTGCCTTGACATATCTTTGTGGGGTGTTACCTGAAACAATCCTATACCATACTCTTAGAACATGTGTATACATTTCCCTAATGCTTACCATATTCTTTTCTAAACATTCCAGAACAATCCTGGAATGTGTTTATTAAGCTAATCTACAGTCCTGACATCTGCTCTTTATACTAGAGAAAATGTTAATGGAAAATGGACTTTCTTTCCCAAAGATGGCCAGCAATTTTCCAAATCTGGTCCCTATACTAATCAGTAGTTTGTAAGAAGGATCTAGTCACAGTCTTATTCAAAGCCAGGGTGTTTACCTGCTATCGATTTGCTGATCTTGAGATCCAATTTCCTTTTAACCATATCTGTTCTCTACTTTCCAGGCAATGGTCATTGCCTCTGATAGCCTGTCTGAACAAAAGTAATTTGACTGTGTGTTAGCATTTAATCATCTGCCCAAGCAAAGGGTCAAGATTTTCTTCTTCTGCCAGGCCTCTTAGAGTATAGCTGGGAAACCTGCTAGTCATCTCTGACTCTAGCTCTGTGCATTTCTTTTTATCTGCCTTTCACTTGCTGACAAGAGTCTTAAGACCTTTTCTTAAGACCTTAAGTCTTAGGTCTTGTATACACTTGCCCCAGGATAGAGTAATTTCTCCTTTTAGCAGCACAGTCTATCACACTGAACCAGACCCAGAAAAACACACAGAACATCTTAGTGTGTCTTCTTTTTCCAAACTCATCTTTCAATAGATTGTCATTCTATTAACATAGTTTCACCTTTTGATGTTTTATCCCCACCCTTTCAGGGTCTCCAGAAACAGAAACTTATGGAAGTGAAAATGTTAGAAAAAATTTAAAAATATAAAATTAAAAAAATTGTTTGTGTTAGAATTAATATAATGCTCTGCTTGCATTACAAATTTATGGCAATGTTTAAATGGTATGATGAAAACTATTGAATGAAGACTGTATAAAATACCGTGAGAGACGAGCAAGCCTACTAAGTTTATAAGAAACATTTATACCTGGATCACACATGACTGGTGCAAGCTACTGTCACATGATGATTTTTAGCACTACAATTGCCCTCTTCTCCCAGACTGATTAATGACAACATAGGTAAAACTGATGAACATTTTCAAGAAAGAAAATTTTAAGTGAAACTTCCATTTTTTAAACATTTTAATTTAAATTAGGAACAAGGTTGTTTTACATGTTAATTCCTGTCCCTCCCCTCCCCCAGTTTCCTGTCCCTCCCCTCCTCCCCTGCCCACCACCAACCCCTTATCCCATCCCCTTTCTGCTCCCCAGGGAGAGTGAGGCTTTCCATAGGGGATCTTCAAAAAGTCTGTCATGTCATTTGGAGCAGAGCCTAGGCCCCTCCCCTCTGTGTCTAGGCTGAGACAGTATCCCTCTATGTGGAATGGGCTCCCAAAGTCCATTCGTATACTAGGGATAAATACCGATCCACTGCCAAAGGCCCCATAGATTGCCCAGACCTCCTAACTGACACCCACGTTCAGGGGATCTGGGTTAGTATGCATGCCTTTAATTCCAGCACTTGGGACGCAAATCTCTGTGAGTTTGAGACCAGCCTGGTCTACAAGAGCTAGTTCCAGGACAGCCTCCAAAGCCAAAGAGAGACTCTGTCTTGAACCCCCCCCAAAAAAAAAAAAAGGCTAAAAGAAGGGGACCAGGGAGGTGGCTCAGTGGGTCAAATGCTTGTTGTATAAGACAAGGAGGGCCTGGGTTGGAACCCTAGACCCCATATTAAAAAAAAAGAAACTTTCACATTTGACAATACTTGTTTTTTCAAGTTTCCTGCCATCTTGTTAGTAAAAAAGGATCACTTATTTTCTGAACCCATTGCTGTTGGTTGAATTATTTTGTACCCAGGTATTTTCTTTATTTTTATCTCTTCTCCATTCTCACTCTGTCTCTCCCCCACCCCTCCTATCTCTGTGTGTTTCTGTCTCTTGGATATCTGCAGACACAAACATTCTGCTTATTCTAAAAGGTGGTTATTCTTTTTACAAAGTGAAATTCTGAAGGCATAGAATAATTTTATCCCCCAAGCCGCTCAACATATACCTGGGAACTGTGGATGGCATGCTGTTGCGAGCTTGTTAAGTTCCCTGAGGTTATTGTCAATATGAGAATCTGTGTGTTACCTCTGCACCTTGGTTACTAAGGGGATCTTTCATTCGCCCTGTCCACATCTCTGTGACCTCCTTTTGCTTGTTACTTCTTTCTCATCCTTGTCCTGGTTCACATTTTCATTACACATTCTGCCCTGGCTTATAATTCAGTTTAAATGGGTTCATTCTTCCTGATTCTCAATGTAAATGTGATCAGGCTGGCCAGACCCCTCTGAGACACACTTTATGTCACAGAAGATGCATTTTGTTTGACAGGAAATTATTCTGCCATTAAGTGAGTGATTTTCAAATCTATCTTCATATTAAATGCTTTGTATACAAATTTACATGTTTTCAGAAAAATGATAATTAGGCACAGTCCAGAACAACTGACCATTAATTGTTGGGCCTAGAAATACGTATTTTAACAATTTTTCTTGGTGATTTCTATCTTTGTGGAGTTCCAGATCCACTCATTAAGATTCAGTACAGAAAACAAAACACTCCTTCAGCCCACTAGCTTCCCACTCTTCCTCTTCTTTATAACCCTCTGACTTTGGGCCTTATTGACTTCCTAGAACATGGTGTCCTATATTCACAACTCCCCATGTACTTCTTTGGAATTTGGGAGAACCTAAAAGGATTCATTCCATCTATTCTATAAAGAGGGGCACTGACATACATTTTCAAGTTTGTTTTTATGCATACATTCTTTATATTTGATTTAATGTGCTTAAAATTTTTAACATTGCAGACAGCATCTGTTGGTATTAACATAAAATTTTTATAAAACACTTTACATATCCAGGAGGTAGTGGTGCACACCTTTAATCCCAACACTTGGGAGGCAGAGGCAGGTAGATCTGTGTGTTTGAGCCCAGCCTGGTCTACAAGATAGTTGAGGCTACACAGAGAAGTCCCTTCTCAGAAAACAAAAACAAGTTTTTTTTTTTTTTTCTTACTGTCGGCCCAATGAATCTTTTAAGTGTCTCTGTTATAGATTACAGAGTGATGGACTGCCTGATACAAGTTAGGGTTTTTTCCTTGATATTTCTACAACCCCCAACAAAACAAACAAAAGTAGGCAAAACCAAAATTCTCTTTTGTGTAAACCTGGTTTTCTTTCCTCTCTCGTTCCTACATTCCCTCTTCTTCTTTCTAGCCTTCTTCCTTCTGTTTCTTTCCTTGAAGATTATTTTCACAGATTGTTTTTTGGGAAGTGTCATTACTGGTTGAAATGGAAGTAACACTTTTTAAAGGCTCTATCTAGCATGTACTGCCAAATTATTTTTCAAAGGAAACTTAAAGTATTGCAATCTTAGCAGCAACATATCTGAACGGTCTGGGAAAGTAAGGCTGTGATGTAGGGTTTTCTTTCTTCCCTTTTCTTCTTGTCATGTTCTTTTGTTTGTTTGTTTGTTTTGGTTTTGAGACAGGGTTTCTCTATGGCTTTGGAGCCTGTCCTGGAACTAGCGTTTGTAGACCAGGCTGGTCTTGAACTCACAGAGATCCACCTGCCTCTGCCTCCCAAGTTCTGGGATTAAAGACATGTGCCACCACCCCCCGGCTGTGATGTTGTTTTGAGCATGGAACTACATTATCTGGTATCTTGTCACACATGAGCCAAAGTATGCATATTTATCTCTATACATTAGAAAAACGTTGGTGTTTGGGGGGTCATTTACCAGTAGCTGGCTTAATCTAACAGTTCTGAGAAAAACTGGTAGTCTCTCTCTTTAAAGACATCTGTTTTTTTAAATGACAAATTTAGTCAGCTAGCTTGTGGGATTTCATTTATAACAGATAAAGTTGTGAAGTGTGTGTGTGTGTGTGTGTGTGTGTGTGTGTGTGTGTGTGTGTGTGTGTTATGTATATGAAGGCATGTTTTATGGTCAGATTGGTGTTTGCACTAAATTTTGTGTGACTGTGTAATTGTCATATGATAGTTTCAAAACAGGTTCAAAAGACCTCAGTTACCTGATACCAACAGAAAGAAATGATGGAGGGAAAAGGCAAAATAGGCCCAGTTTCTCCAAACAGAAAATGTTTTAACTTCACCAGAGAAATGAAAGGTGTATTAATTTTTAAATTCTGCATTTTAAGACTAACTTATTTCCAAATTTTCTTAGAAATGTTTGACTTGTTTCTTTTCAGTGTGAACATTTCTTTCATCTCCAGCAGACATCCTTTAGTCCCCTCAATACTCTTTCTGGGGTCTCTCATCTGCCTTTTCCAATAAACCATGCAGTCAGTAGCATGCTTGCTCTTCTGTATTCTGTGTGTCGGACAGTGGTGTTGCTTATGACAATTTAGTTCTACTCTGAGTGCCTTTGGATGAACAGTTTTGGGAATCTTCCCACTGACAGCACAGAGTAGGTAGGTGGGGCCAGATACCACCATCACGGCCCTCATTTGTCATCTGAGGCAGGGAAACTTCAAGAGACATTCAAGTCATGAAGTTGAGTAGCAGTGTCCACGCAAGGTTGGCACTGCAGACTACAGGTGATGGCAAATTCACCTCTTCTGCTTGTCAATCCTTGGGAAGAACTTTGTAAGTCTGCAGTACAGACACATAAGCATACAGTGTTGAAGAAAACAGGAAACATGCAAAACTTAAGATGATAAGCTTGACTATGAAACAGATATAAAAATGAATTTCACTACCAAGTATGATAACCTTGGACACATTAGTGAATCTCTTTAATCAAACAAGCCATCTATAAAATAAGTATAAAATGAGTTTATGTATATGCTATAAATCCTCAGTATGTAGCATATATACAATAAATGTAACCCTTTCATATTATATCATTTCAATCTATTATTTATTAAAAGGATAATTTAAAATTTATTCACAGCTAGCTAGCTATGACATGTAATTTATATGATATCTATGTGTAATCTCCTTAGTAATTCTGACTTTCTACTTAGTCTCAGATTTTATTTTCTACTAAAATTTCAGGGTCTCAAGATTTCCATTATAAACATAAATCTTTGTCCCTAAAGATATCTTTGGTCTCTACATCTGTGTCATGTCAGATGTAGCAAATAAAGATTTATTAGGCTAATAACCTGGAAGACGTTGTCAATCTCTGCTGTCCCAGGGGACCATAAGAAGACAAAGACAAGACATTATGTTTCACTGAGGAGAGTCATGCTAGTACTCCATAGGATAATAAACACAACTCAGGACAAGAGGTTCAACATATTTAAGAATTCAACACTTCACCTATTTCCTGGGACTTAGAGATAGTACCTAAACAAGTGGCAAATGACATTCAATCTCTACATGAATATGACATTTATAGGGTAAAAAATAGGATGGAGGTCATGCACATTTAAAATTCAAGGGATTATAAACTTGAGATTTGAAAAATCTGTCCCCTGTATTTTAGTATATTAATTTATAAGTGATTAATTTTGAGCAGAATCAAGTCAACCAGGTCTCATGGTGACATTCTTGGAAACTTTAAAGAATAGCTGTTTGCTCTAGAAGAATTAAGGAAGAGTTTAATTAATAATTAGAGTAGCTAAGATTATATATATATATATATACATATATATATATTATAAATATTGTATATTCATTACTGTATGTGGCATGAGATACTCCATGAAAAACACTTTTATTTCTCACACCCTTGATTTTTTTTTCATTAGTTGAAGTTAGGGAACAAACTTGTTTCACATGTAAGTCCCTTCTCTCTCTCCCTGCCCTTACCCCATCCCTCCTCCCCCACCTTCAATCTACCCCCCACCCCATCCACCCACCACTCCAAAGGCAGGGTAGGGCCCATTTCAAGACTCCATTGCTTTTTTTCTGCTGAGTATTATACATTGTATAAATGTACCACATTTTCTCAATCCATTCTTCAGTTCAGGGGCATCTAGATTGCTTCCAAGTTCTGGCTATTACAAACAATGCTGCTATGAACATGGTTGAACATATGTCCTTGTTGTATGAACATGCACTATTTGGGTATATACCCAAGAGAGGAATGGCTGGATCTTGAGGTAGACTGATTCCCATTTTTCTGAGCAACAGCCATACTGATTTCCAGAGTGGTCTTACAAGTTCGCACTCCCACCAGCAATGGAGGAGTGTTCCTTTTTCTCCACATCCTCTCCAGCATAGATTGTCATTGGTATTTTTGATTTTAGCCATTCTGACAGGTGTGACGTGGTATCTCAGAGTTGTTTTGAGTTGCATTTCTCTGATGGCCAAGGATTTTGAGCACTTTCTTAATGTCTTTCAGTCATTTCAGATTCCTCAGTTGAAAATTCTCTGTTTAGTTCTGCACTCCACTTTTTAATTTCATTGTTTGGTGTTTTGGTGGCTAGCTTCTTGAGCTCCTTATATATTTTGGAAATCAGTCCTCTGTCAGATGTGGGATCGGTGAAGATCTTTTCCCGTTCTGTGGGTGGTCGTTTTGTCCTAGTGACTATTTCCTTTGCCTTGCAGAATCTTCTCAGCTTCGGGAGGTCCCATTTATTAATTGCAGACCTCAATGTCTGTGATGCTGGCATAATGTTCAGGAAGCAGTCTCCTGTGCCAATTTGTTCAAGGGTAATTCCCACTTTCTCTTCTAGAAGACTCAGTGTGGCTGGATTTATGCTGAGATCTTTGATCCATTTGCACTTAAGTTTTGTGCATGGTGACAGGTATGATTTTATCTGCAAACTTCTGCATGTCTGAATCCAATAGTACCAGCACCATTTGTTGAAGATGCTATCTTTTTTCCATTGTATAGATTTATCACCTTTGTCAAAAATAAGGTGTTCGTAGGTTTGTGGGTTAATATCTGGGTCTTCAATTCGATTCCATTGGTCTATCTGTCTATTCTTGTGCCAATACCAAGCTGTTTTCAGAACTATGGCTCTATAGTAGAGCTTGAAGTCGGGAATGGTGATGCCTCCAGAAGATCCTTTATTGTAAAGAGTTGTTTTGGCTGTCCTGGGTTTTTTATTTTTCCATATAAAGTTGAGTACTGTTCTTTCAATGTCTGTGAAAACCTGTGTTGGGATTTTGATAGGGATTGCATTGAATCTGTAGATTGCTTTTGGTAGGTTTGCCATTTTTACTATGTTAATTCTACCTATCCAAGAGCATGGGCGGTCTTTCCATTTTTGCTATCTTCTTTAATTTCATTCTTTAAAGTCTCAAAGTTCTTATTGTACAGGTCTTTCACTATTTTGGTTAGTGTTACCCCCAGATATTTTATGTTGCTTGTGGATATTGTGAAAGGTGATGTTTCCATGATTTCTTTCTCATTGGGTTTATCATCTGTATACAGTAGGGCTACAGATTTTTTGAGTTAATTTTGTATCCTGCTACCTTGCTGAAGGTGTTTATCAGCTGTAGCAGTTCCCTGGTAGAGTTTTTCGGGTCACTAATGTAGACTATTATGTCATCTGCTAATAGTGAATGTTTGACTTCATCCTTTCCAATTTGTATCCCTTTGATCCCCTTTTCTTGTCTTATTGCTATAGCCAGAACTTCAAGTACAATATTGAAGAGGCATGGAGAGAGTGGACAGCCTTGTCTTGTTCCTGATTTTAGAGGAAATGCTTTGAGTTTCTCTCCATTTAGTTTGATGTTGGCTATTGGTTTGGTGTATATTGCGTTTATCATGTTTAGATATGTTCCTGTTATTCCTGTTCTCTCCAAGATCTTTATCATGAAGGGATGTTGGATTTTGTCAAAGGCTTCTTTTTCATCTAGTGAGATGATCATGTGGTTTTTCCTTTTCAGTTTGTATATGGTGGAACACATTGATGTATTTTCATATGTTGAACCATCCTTGCATCCCTGGGATGAAGCCTACTTGATTGTGGTGGATGATTTTTCTGTTATGTTCTTGGATTCGGTTCACCAATATTTTATTGAGTATTTTAGCATCGAAGTTCATTGAGGGATATCGGTCTGTAATTCTCTTTCTTAGTTGTATCTTTGTGTGGTTTGGGTACCAAGGTAATTGTAGCCACGTAAAAAGAGTTTGGCAATATCCTATGTGCTTCTATTTGTACGGAACAGTTTGAGGAGTACTGGTATCAGCTCTTGTTTGAATTTCTGGTAGAATTCTGCAGTGAATCCATCTGGCTGGCCCTGGGCTTTTTTTTTTTTTTTTTTTTTTTTTTTTTTTTTTTTTTTTTTTTTTTTTTGGTTGGGAGGCTTTTGATGTTTGCTTCTATTTCATTAGGTGTTATGGGATGATTTAAACTGTTAATCTGATCTTGGTTTAATTTTGGGAAGTGATATTTATCCAGAAAACTGCCCATTTCCTTTAGATTTTCGAAATTTGTGGAGTACAGGTTTTCGAACTATGACCTGAAGATTCTCTCGATTTCCTCAGTGTCCGTTGTTACATCCCCCTTTTCGTTTCTGATTTTGTTAATTAGCATGCTCTCTCTCTGCCTTTTGGTTAGTTTGGCTAGAGGTTTGTCTATCTTCCTGATCTTCTCAAAGAACCAACTCTGTTTCATTGATTCTGTGTAATGTTTTCCTAGTTTCTACTTTGTTGATTTCAGCTCTCAGGTTGATTATTTCCTGGTGTGTACTCCTCCTTGGTGAGTTTGCTTCTTTTTGCTCTCACACCCTTCATCTTTTATGACAACATATTATATGGCTAAAAGAAATTTTTTTTATAGAGAGCATTCTACTAGTTTCTATGGCAAAGGTCATACAGTAATAAATTGAGAATCTGACTTCCCTTGGACTAAAAGCTAAGGAAATGAACTGCTATCTACATCATTGTAAATCTGCAGAGGTGCTAGCCACACAATATAAAACAAATGACCACTTTCCATATCCTATGCCAAGCATGGGTTGTTCACAGGTGGCTGCCGTAGACATGTTGTTCTCGGGTCTATTAGTCTGCAAAAAAAGAGCCCTAGGTTTTTCTTTTCTACTTGTCCCCATGGAGTTAATCTTTGACTCTTTTATAGATTTCTTGAATCTCATCAAATGACAGTTTGATGAATAAGCTCTCCATGTAAGTCTTATGCATCTACTGCATGGTTCCCACAGCATGAGATTTCTTTTTTGTTTATATATCACTCAAAATGGAAAAGTAAAATCATGCATGATTCATGTTTTATGGCTGCTCCTGATTGGAGTCAGTTTAAAGAATGCCTGGATTTGGAATCACTGAGACATGTGCTGGGAAGTCAATTTCTCCTTCACTCTAGGTTGAGAGTCATTTATTCTTGAATGGGTCCAAGAATTTGGACTTCAATAAGTAGATAAGAAAATGTTTTGCTTGGATGACCTGAGCCATGTCTTTCACTAGTGACATTCATGTCCAGAGAGTGGACATTCAATGGAAGTCACTCACATTTCTAGGTCACAGTACAAACATTGGGTTCCTGACCACTAAATTTCTTGCATTACTTTGAATGAAAGCACCCTGAGGGCATACACTGACACCAGGTGCTTAGCATCATCCGCTCCCCACTGGAGTAAGACCAGCAACCTCAAAGCAAATGTCTGTTAGATGTACAGGGAATTCAAGGAAATGAATACCTTTTCTTTTCAAATATACCTATTTATAAAATAACTTGAGTTTCCAGATTGTTTCCTTTTAAGAAACTGAAGCATGATCAATAAATTTTTGAAATTTTCTAAGCAGAACTATGGGGGAGGTAGGTATAGATACTCCCTTTCCTTCAGTACTAGAAAATAAATTATATGATATTTAAAACCAAGACAAGATTGTATTTTTTGACATAAATTAAGGGAATTAAAAAATCTCTGATTATGCAAGTTAATTTTTTTTACTTGGACTGTGTCACAAACCATCTTCCATTCTATTTCTCTCCTATTCCGTATATTCCCCCTCTTTCTTCATCCCTTTATCACTTAGAGTTCCTTTGTATCTTTCCCCTCATCTTCTTTTATCTCTTCCTCCAGTTTATACACCCATATGGTGCCAACCAACCAGCCATAGACCAGCATTTGATCTAAAGATAATTCTGTGTCCACAGGGACACTGCTATAAAATCTCCAGGAATTCTGGCGTGGGTGATGCTTCCAATTAATTAATGGAACAAATGAATGCAGCTCTCTCCCCTCTCCTTTTATCTCCTCTAAGTTCATGTCTGGGTCATGCCTACTGACTTCTCATCTGAGCTTCCAGTCATCTCCAGCCTTGTGCCCTCCTCAGAGCTGATCTCTTCTGTCTGGGTGGACCGGGTGATGAGTGGTTCTATGGCATTCTGGGTGATGAGTGGTCCTAGGGTTTTCTGATACTGAACATCCTTTACAGTGAACTAACAGTGCCCCTGTCATCATTCATTTCACTTTTCTCTTCAGCATTTTTTCAGGTACACATTAAAAAAATCTCTTTATGGTAGAAGCAGCTAATCCTTCTAAACTAGATGCTGTGTGTCATCCTTTGCCTTGCTATGCTGACCCTGGATGGTATAGATTTTCTTTTTATGCCAACTGATAGTGTTTCTTTTCTTTTTATCCATCCATACTGTTAAGAGTTGAATTTCTTTAAAGATGCAAATAAATATTGGATTGACAGCTGAACTGATTTAATTTTCTCATCTGGGGCTGGAAAATGTTTCTTCATTATACAGAATCTGTGCAAAATAGCCTATCCTGTAGAAGAAAAAAAAATTGAGGAAAGCAGATGATTTTGAAATCAGGCAGCAATCAACACACAGACCTTCTAGAAGTCCTCTGTCAGGAAACATAGCATAAGTCTGAGTCAGCATCACTCCCACAGGCAAACAGATATGACCATCACTCATCAGGCTAACTTCATTGGTGAAAAGATAGCCAGCAGATGAAGTTCATGGGATTAGACTCACTTAGAAGACAAAGTAAAAACATAGTAAATAATTTAATTTGGAGGTTAACTATACCCTTAGAACTGTTATATTGTTTTTTGAGTTATAAACAGAATTACTCTATGTAAGTCAATGAAATTATTACTTATTTTTGTTATCAAGTATTATCCAAATACTGTTCTTTAACATACACCACCTTTAGAGTTTCAAAGCCAGCCACTGGAGAATCTTACAAATTGCCGTTTGGTACTTTAACTAAGTAACATCTAAGCAGCTGAATGCTCTTAAGCTGTTTCCACGGATCATAAAGTGCTCTATGGATGGATGGGATGATATGCTACAGAGGAGGCCATGTTTGCTGTTGAATATTTTGCCTACTCATCTTTTTTTTTATATGTTTTCAGACACTAACTCTTGGAGTTAAAAGACATGAGTTACAGAGGGCTATAAACTTACCCAGCTGTTCTCAGCTGTTTTATGTGTGTTGAGTATTTATTTCTTTAATGGTGTAGGAAGAGTTGTCATTGTAAGAGGTCAGCCAGCTTTCCAGCTTTTCTTTGTCTCTCGTGTGACAACTATTGAACTGATGAAGACTTTAGGATGCTTATATGTTAATTTTCACTGTTTGGTGAGAAATACTAGGGGTTAGTTCCTGAAAAATACCCTTATATACACTTTCCATGCCCTGTTATAACAGTTTTATCGCCAGTTTTTCATGAGATGAACAACATCACATTTTTCTTCTCAATTCCAGAATATAAAATTTAGCTCAATTCCTTTCAGGTTTTATCATGCATGTATAGAAGAATGAAGCAAAATTTGTAGTCTTACTTTGTACAACAAGATACCATTTTCTCCACTTAAAATCAATGGGTCACCTTCTGTTTTATCTTTTGGTATTTTTAGTTTCTCAAATCTTTCTTCTGTCTTCCTTGAAAGACACACATGTAATCTGTCTTTTAGTTTCCCAAAAATAATCTTAAATGTGAAATTCAACACATGCTGTATGTGTTAACCATTAGCAAACTTGTGTCTTCCAAATCTAAATCACACTGAATTAATTCAAACACAGAGTAGCCAGTATCTGTAGCTAGTATTATATTTATATGCTATATCTTTAAATCAAAGGTTATACAGAAAGTCACATAAGTAAATTAAAATGATTTAGGACAATGAAAAATAAATACTGGCTTTAATAATGGTATAAAACTGCAAGGAGCAAAGACAGTGTAAAGGTCAAGGGCAATGGGATATAGGTCATGGGGAAAAAGAACCCCTAGGGAAACATATTTTACTGTTTGAAGAAAACCACTTGCAGACATACTTAAAGCTAACTCTTAGTTGCTGTTTCGCACATGACCAGGACTGAGGGAAAATGTGTATGAGGCTCATGCCTCCATTTCAGCTCCAGAACTTTCTCATTAGTCCTGTGATATCAAGTGTTCCAAGTGCAGTCAGGGGACTTCTCTGCTGATGCTCCCAAATATTTCTGAAGGGTTGGCTAACCTTTATTTTCTCATTTTGTAAATGGGGAGGCTGGATGGGAATGGGCTAAAAGGAGAAGCTACTGAAATGACTTCATATCCAGGAATAGGTAAGTGTGTCCATTCTTTCTACCCAGAGACTGCTTTACTCTTGTCTCCTTCCTGGCACTCTTTGAACTACCATAGGTCTCTAGCCCTGGTACTCCCTTGAAACATTATTTTTTTCAGTATATATTTGTTCTAATAAAAATGATTTTGGCAGACGTCCTTTCTGTTGAAGAATTGTACAGGAATTCTATAATAATACAATTGCCCAAATGGTTGTTACTGCATTGTTCATCTGACCTCAGAAGGGTGTTATTCACCAGACATCTTTCCAGAAATACTACACAAGTGGGAACATATTTGAGAGGAATGTGGTGTTGAAATCAAAGGCCTTTCAGTGGCTCTTGCTGTTTTCTGACTTAAAATGGCTTTTTAGTGACTCCCTGACAGCTGCAAGGGTCCCCAGTAGCATTACTGTGTGTTTGTAGTATATGTGAATAGGTTTCATGTCATTCTGTCATAAAATGTGTGCTTAGCCTGTACTCTGTCAGCTCAAGGGTACAATTCTATCTTGTGATATTGATGCTTTTGCAAGCTTGTCTTTCTTATTTTAGAAGTTTTGAAATGCTGCTGAGAAAGCGTATGCTTTTTATTCTCTCACCTATCTCTGTACTGTAAAATTAAGGAGTGAATGTTGTTTTGTGAATAACTGAAATTATTAACTGCAGTGAACATTTGCAGTCATAATATCTTGCATCATGGCAACACTTGAAAGTCACATTATGTGTTAAGAGATGGGAGGAAAATTATAAGGTCTTTAAAAACTGAAAATCTAGTTTATAATCTCTTAAACTTCCTTTCCTGCCTTAATTATTGACTTCATCTTTTAAAATCTTTCCCTACCGTTAATCATTTCAAAATGAGCTAGATAAATACAGCAGTGTCCTTCTTATTCAATGTGCTCAAAAAAAAAAAACATTTTGAAAACTGGAAAAGGTGGACAGTTTCCCAGACTTATGGCTTTAGTTTTGTTTTGTTTGGCCCAGTTTTTGATTTAGGCTTTTGATGATTCAGGGTCTCACATACCTCAAGTTCAAGGTGTATGGCTGAGGCTGTATTCCCCTACCCATTCTCCTGCTCCCACTACATGAGGGCTGAGATTAGAAGTGTGCTCTGTTAGATCAAGCTGTTAAAATAGCTTTTAAAAATAAGTATTAAGTTATTCAAGATCACTTGAGGAAACTTACTGAAAATATTCTATAAGGACAAAAAATAGAGTCACCTACACCTTTTATCTCCTACGCTATTGGCCATTGTTAAGCATTGTTGTGTATGGCATTGTTATTTGTTCATTTTCTTAATGTATGTGGTGTTAAGATTGATACAATGGTATATATATATATATATATATATATATATATATATGTATTATGTATTTATGGCTATGCATACATACTTTATAATAAAATTAATGGCTCTGCATAAATGCCTTTTGTTTTAGGGTTTCTATTGCTGTGATGAAACACCATGGTGAAAATGCAGGCTTTTTTGACTTACACTTAGCATTGTTGTTCATCACTGAAGGATGAACTCAAGCAGGGCAGGATCCCCGAGGCAGGAGCTGATGCAGAGGACATTCAGGGCTGCTGTTTGCTGGTTTGCTCAGCTTGCCTTCTTAAAGAACTCAGTACCAACAGTTCAGGGATGGTACCACTCTCCATGGGCTGGGATCTCAAGCATTGATTACTAATTCAGACAATGCATTAGATGGCATTTCCTCAGCTGAGGTTCCTTTCTCTCTATGAACTCTAGCTTGTGTCAAGTTGACACACAAAAACAGCCAGTATACCTTCTTTCATGTTTTCAAAATACTGCATACTCTAAATTACTCTAGACCTAATTAAAATGCAATCCTGAAGTGTGTCATTAACCTACAATAAAGCAATGTATCAAAGTTGTTTGCTATGGCTCCATATCTTATTAGTTTTAAATCCAAATCTGATTCTGTCGATTGCTGTTATTTTGGTGAATCTGCCCGTATCTGGGGTGACAACTACCCAACCTGAGAGGAACCATTTACATGTTTTACTTGCTTGTTCTGTGTGCTCCAGTAATAAAACAGAAGCAGGAGTTTTACATGAATGGAACTTGACCTTTCTCCCCTCCCTCTTCCCAGTTGTAACAGTCTGACTCTTCATCTATAACATTTGGGGTCACTTTCCAGCCTCCATGATCGTTTGTGATGTACTCCTCAGTTTAAAACTTCAGCATTAACTTCTTCACCTCCTAGAAAACTGAAGACGGTAATGAGTACTGGCCTTTATTTCTCCTACTCCAGCCTTGAGTCAGGGAAAGGGGCTTAGAGCGGAGCACTAGTAATAGCAATAATTACTATTACTACTAATATAAAAATAATAACTGTAACAATAAGACTCGCCTCTCCTCTCTCTCCCTAGAACTTATGAAACAGAAAGGTGCTTGATACCCTGATAAATGATCCAAGTGGGAATCACAGGATGCAGAGTGGGAACATCACTGTGTGGTTCTACCAAGTATTCATCTCATTGGGCTCTGGACATAGATCTTCCTGTGTTAGTACCACAGCCCAGAGATGATTGAGTTTCTCATTTTTAAGATGGGAAGTGATTGGACAGGTGTACAGATAGAGGAGAGTTTTTCATTTAATCTGTAAAGATGTCATTTCCAGATCAAAGGACACACATGAAAAATTATTTAAGATGAGAGAAGAGTAAAATAAAATCCATGTGAATAAATTCACAGGTTTTCAAATGCTTCTTAAAACACTTGCAATTTTCCTGATTATCCACAATGGTGCAGAATTCGTAATCTTATGTTCAGCAATATGGTACTCACAGTTATGGATGTAGTGTGAGAATAATAGATAAGGACACAATCCTTAACATCCCAGAAACTCTTTTTAACACTTGATTTAACTGTTTCAAAGAACCCTTCCTTTATAGAAAAATCAAGCCAAAAGATGTTTTGAAGTTGTTAAAAATAACTACATAGGTAGAAAACATTAGCATTATTTCCCCATAATGGAAAAACATACTGAGCTGGTTTGATAAACTTTTGTATGAGTGACTAGAGAGCATTCAACAGGAACAGTATGGAAGAGAAAGGGCCATGGGAGCTTCCACATCAATTCCAATGCTGTTGAGGCTGTCCTGGGGGACGGAGGTGACAGTCCTAGCTGCCAGCTGTTTCTGCAGGGGAGTGATGGCATAAAGGATGTTTTGATTTTGTGTTCTATTACACACTGAGAGTAATGGGGGCTATTATTTTCTGTATGAATACAGAGGAGGAAAATAATGGCTTCCAGCAGATTTGGGGAAAAGAGGAAGAGGATTTAACCCTGCCTTGATATCAGTTTGTTGAAATGTTGATTCAAAGAACAGCTAATTACACCCATCTGTGAGTACCATCTCAGATTCTGAGTCTTGGTTTTTCTAATTGCATTAAGCCTTACAGACTTTGAAGACAGTATTTAGTTGTGAGTTCTTTCCACTTCTATCGTAATCTAATAAAACAACAAAAATATGGGAAGCTCTTTATATATTGATTTATTTTGGTAGGGCAATTAGTACTTTATTTCCTCAGATTCATGTGGTTTAAAAATTAAAAAATAAAGCGTGTCCACCCTCCACCCTCTGTCCTCCAGCTGCTGCCTGAGCCTGAGGTGAGTCTGGGCGCTGCTCTGTCCCCAACCTCCCCCATCAACCCCTGCACAATTCTTCCTGAGCCCCCCCCCCATCTCCCAACAAGAGTGGATCTGCCCAGACCAGAAGGCCAGACACACCTCACCCTTGTCTTCCCTCTACCATCTGCCCTCTGGCTGCTGCCTGAGACTGAGCCTGCTCCCTGAACCTGAGCCCTCTGCCTCCTGCCTAAGAGGAGAGACCCCACCTGTACCCACTAGAAGATAGGATGGGAAGACAACAGATTAAGAACACACTCAACAACAGAAAGACCAATATGACACCACCAGATTCTAGGGACTCCACACCAGCAAGAACTGAAAAGCCCAACACAGAGGATGAAGAGGATGAAGAAGAGATGGACCTTAAAAATTATCTTATGAAGATGATAGAGACCATTAATGAGGAAACAAGAAAATCCATTAAAGAAATAGAAAAAAACAAGCAAAATATTACATGAAATGGAGGAAAAGACAAACCAAAAAATTCAAGAAATGAACAAATCTCTTAAAGAATCTAAAGAAAGCCAAGAAAAAACAACCAAACAAATAATTCAAACAGTTCATGGTCTGAAAGCACAATTATAAACAATAAAGAAAACACAGAATGAGGGGATGCTTGGAAATAGAAAAGCTAGGTAATGATCAGGAACCACTGATGTAAGCATATCCAATAGAACACAAGAGGTGGAGGAGAGAATCTCAGGTGTTGAAGACTCATTATTATCATTATATCATTAGAGGATATAAAGTTATCCACCAAAGAAAATCTCAAGTCCAACAAATCCCTAACACAAATTATCCAGGAAATATGGGACACCGTGAAAAGACCAAACCCAAGAAAAATAGGTATAGTAGAAGGCGAATAAATTCAGCTCAAAGGTACAGAAAACTTATTCAACAAAAATCATAAAAGAAAACTTCCCCACCCTAAAGAAGGATATGCCTATGAAAGTACAAGAAGCTTACAGAACACCAAATAGATTGGACCACGAAAAGAAGTCCCCTCTCCACATAATAATCAAAAGACCAAACTTACAAAATAAAGAAAAATATTAAGAGCAGCAAAATAAAAAGACCAAGTAACATACAAAGGCAAGCCTATCTGAACTACACCCGACTTCTCAATGGAAACTTTGAAAGCCAGAAGATCCTGGATAGATGTTCTATAAATGATAAGGAAACATGGATGTCAGCCCAGACTACTGAATCCAGCAAATCTTTCAATCACTATAGATGGGGAAAACAAGATATTCCATGACAAAACCAGCTTTAAGCAATACATATCCACAATCCAGTCCTACAGAAATTACTGGAAGGAAAACTTCAATGTAATGAAGATAACTACGCTAAAAAAACCATAGGCAATAGATAATCCCACTTTACCAAACACCAAAAAAAAAAAAAAAGTGGGGAAATCCACACACAATAATGCCACCAACAACACATCCAAAACAAACATGAATCAACAATCAATGGTTATTAAAATCCATCAATGTCAATGGCCTTATCTTGCCTATAAAAAGATACAGGCTAACAGAATGGATACAAAGATAGAATCCATCCTTCGGCTGCATACAAGAAACACATCTCAACATCAAAGACAGGTGGTACCTCAAAATAAAGGGGTGGGAAAAGATTTTTCAATCAAATGGACAAAAGAAACAAGCTGGTGTAGCAATCCTAATATATAACAAATTAGACTTCAAACTAAAGCCAATCAAAATAGATGAAGAAGGGCATTCCATACTTATCACAGGAAAAGTCCATTAAGATGAAGTCTCAATCCTCAACATCTGTGCCCCAAATACAAAGGCACCCACATTTGTAAAAGAAACATTACTAAAGTTCAAATCGCACATAAAACCTCACACACTTATAGTAGGAAACTTCAACACTCTGATCTCACCACTACATAGGACCACCAGACAGAAACTTCACAAACAAACAAAAGAATTAACAGATGTTATGACCAATTGAGTTTAACAGATATCTATAGAACATTCCATCCAAACACAAATGAATATACCTTTTTCTCAGTGCCACATGGAACCTTCTCTAAAATTGACCAAATACTCGGCAACTTAGCAAACCCACACAGATACAAAAGAATTGAAATAACCCCCTGTATCTTATGAGACAACCATGCTATAAAGTTAGAATTCAACAACAACACAAATTGCAGAAACCTTACAAACTCATGGAAATTAAATAATGCACAATTACACCATTCCTGGGTCAAAGAAGAAATAAAAAAGAAATTAAAGACTTCCTAGAATTTAATGAGAATGAAGAAACAACATACCTAAACCTATGGGACACCTTGAAAGCAGTGCTAACAGGAAAGTTCATAGCACTAAGTGCCCACATGAAGAAACTGGAGAATAGTTATGCTAGAAAATTAACATCACAACTGAAAGCTCTAGAACAAAAGGAAGCAAACTCTCCCAGGGGGAGTAGATGCCAGGAAATAATCAAACTGAGGGCTGAAATCAATAAAGTAGAAAGTAGAAAAACACTACAAAGACTCAACGAAACAAAGAGTTGGTTCTTCAAGAAATTCAACAAGATAGACAAACCTTTATCCACACTAACCAAAAGGCAGAGAGAGAGAGAGAGAGAGAGAGAGAGAGAGAGAGAGAGAGAGCATGCTAATTAACAAAATCAGAATTGAAAAGGGGACATAACAACAGACACTGAAGAAATCCAGAGAATCATCAGGTCATACTTTGAAAACCTGTACTCCACAAAATTTGAAAATCTAAAGGAAATGGACAATTTTCTGGATACATATCACTTACTAAAATTCAATCAAGAAGAGATAAGCAATTTGAACAGACCTATAACCCCTAATCAAATAGAAGCAAAAAAAAATGCCCAGGGCCAGATGGTTTCAGTGCAGAATTCTACCAGAAATTCAAAGGAGAGCTAGTACCACTACTCCTCAAATTGTTCTACACAGTAGCAGCAGAAGGGGCATTGCCAACCTCTTTTTACGATGCTACAATTACCTTGGTATCCAAGCCCCACAAAGACACAATGAAAAAAGGGAATTACAGACCATAATGCCTCATGAACATCGACGCAAAAATATTCAACAAAATACTGGCAAATCAAATCCAAAAACACGTAAAAGAAATCATCCACCATGATCAAGTTGGCTTTATCCCAGGAATGCAGGTATGGTTCAACATATAAAAATCCATCAATGTAATCCACCATATAAACAAACTGAAAAAGAAAAACCACATGATCATCTCACTAGATGCTGAAAAAACCTTTGACAAAATCCAACATCCCTTCATGATAAAGGTCTTGGAGAGATCAGGAATAACAGGAACATACCTAAACATGATAAAAGCAATATATAGCAAACCAAAAGTCAACATCAAACTAAATGGAGAGAAACTCAGGGAAATCCCTCTAAAATCAGGAACAAGACAAGGTTGTCCACTCTCTCCATATCTCTTCACTATTGTACTTGAAGTCCTAGCTAGAGCAATAAGACAACAAAAGGGGATAAAAGGGATGCAAATTGGAAAGGAAGAAGTCACATTTTCACTATTTGCAGATGATATGATAGTCTACATAAGTGACCCGAAAAACTCTACCAGGGAACTCCTACAGCTGATAAACACCTTCAGCAAAGTGACAGGATACAAGATTAACTTAAAAAAAAAATCAGTAGCCCTACTATATACAGAAGATAATGCGCTGAGAAATCAGAGAAAAATTACTCTTTACATTAGCAACCAACAACATAAAATATCTTGGAGTAACACCAACCAAAAATATGAGAACCACCTGTCTAGTAAGAACTTTGAGTTTTTAAAGAAAGAAATTAAAGGATATACCAGAAAATGGAAAGATCTCCCATGCTCTTGGATAGGTAGGATCAACATAGTAAAAATGACAATCTTGCCAAAAGCAACCTACAGATTCAATGCAATCCCCATCAAAATCCCAGCTCAGTTATTCACAGACCTTGAAAGAAAGGTACACAACTCCATATGGAAAAACAAAAGAACCAGGATAGCCAATACGCCCCTGTACAAAGGATCTTCTGGAGGCATCACAATCCCTGACTTCAAGCTCTATTATAGATTTGTAGTCCTGAAAACAGCTTTGTATTGGCACAAAAATAGACAGGTTGACCAATGGAATCGAATCGAAAACCCCGATATTAACCCACACACCTCTGAACACTTGATTTTTGACAAAGAACCTAAATTTATACAATGGAAAAAAGAAAGCATCTTCAACAAATGGGTCTGGCATAACTGGATTTGTACATGTAGAAGACTGTAGATTGATCTATATCTATCTCAATGCACAAAACTTTAGTCTAAACAGATCAAAGACCTCAACATAAATTCAGCGACAGAACCTCCTACAAGAGAAGGTAGGTGACACCCTTTAACAAATTGGTACAGGAGACCCCTTTCTGAACATAACACTAGTAGCTCAAACATTGCGACCAACAATTATTAAATGGGAACTCCTGAAACTGAGAAGCTTCTGTAAAGCAGAGGACACAATCAGCAAGACAAAACACCAGCCCACAGAATGGGAAAAGATATTCACCAACCCTACATATGACACCAAAATATACGATGAACTCAAGAAACTAGCCACCAAAACACCAAATAATCCAATTAATAGATGGAGTGCAGAACTAAATAGAGAATTCTCAACAGAGGAATTCAAAATGGCTGAAAGACACTTGAGAAAGTGCTCAACATCCTTAGCCATCAGGGAAATGCAACTCAAAACACCTCTTAGAAACCATTTTACTCATGTCAGAATGGCTAAAATCAAAAACACCAATGATAAACTATGCTGGAGAGGATGTGGAGAAAGAGGAACTCTCCTCCATTGCTGGTGGGAGTGCAAAATTGTACAACCACTTTGGAAATCATTATTATGGTGGTTTCTCAGGAAAATGGGAATCAATATACCTCACGATCCAGCAATTCCTCTCTTGGACATGTACCCAAAGTATGCACACTCATACAACAAGGACATATGTTCAACTATCTTCATAGCAGCATTATTTGTAATAGCCAGAACCTGGAAGCAACCTAGATGCCCCTCAACTGAAGAATGGATAGAGAAAATGTGGTACATTTACACAACATAGTACTACTCAACAGAAAAAACAAAACAAATAAACAACAACAACAACAACAACAACAACAACAACAACAACAACAACAATGGAATCTTGCAATTCGCAGGCAAATGAATGGAACTAGAAGAAACCATCCTGTGTGAGGTAACCCAATCACAAAAAGATAAACATGGTATGTACTCACTAATTTTTTATATTTAGACATAGAGCAAAGGATCAGTAGTCTACAATCCACACTGCCAAAGGAGCTGGGAAACAAGGAGGACCCCAAGAGAAGATTGCATAGTCCCTCGAAGAAGGGGATGGGGACAATAACCCTTGACAAAAGTGGGAGCCTGGGGGCAGGGAGAGGAAGGAGAGCCTTCATCCTGTTGCTGTTTGAAGCAGAAGCAGACACCCACAGCTAAGCACTGAACCACACTACTCGAATTCAGTTGTGGAGAGGGAGGAGGGATGAACAAAGGAGCCAAGAAGTGGCTGGAGAGACCTGCAGAAACAGTGTATCTGACCTATTGATAGAATGGAGACATTCTATCAAGGTGGGGAAACAGCATTGAACCAAACCAAGCCCTCTGAATGTGGGTACCAGTTAGGAGTTCAAGAAAGTCTATGAGTCCTTTAACGGTGGAGCCAGTCTTTATCTCTAGAGCACAAATGGACTTTGGGAGCCCATTCCCTATGGAGGGATACTATTGCAGCCCCGATACAGCAAGGAGGGCCCAGGCCCAAACAATATGACAGACTTTGAAGGTCATTGGTAGAGGGCCTCACTATCCCTGGGGACGAGTTGGGGGGTGGGTTAGGGTGGGTTAGGTAGGGAACATGGGAGGATAGGAGGGTGAGAGAATGGGGGAGATGGATATGTAAATATGAGTAATTAAAATAATTTAAAAAATTAAAGCTTGAATAGAAACGCTATAATCTAAAAGGAGTTAGGTGGGATTTACACTAACAAAATCTTTATATTTACTCTTTAGTAAATATTTATTATGTACTAAATGTTACAGAAAAGTGGGCTAATTAACAGAGGACTTTGTATTTTCCAAAGGTTGGAAGTCTTTCTTTCTGATCTATGCAGCTACACTCAGATGTGTCTTTTTATGCAACTGTTTTGAGGTGTACTGCTTTAGGGATTTATTTAATTCTTTAATTGGAATCAGGCCCACATGACTTTATTTCTTCTAATGGATTTCTGTTCCTTCCTGATTGCTAATTTGATACCAGTTTAGAATTATTTCTTTCTTTCCCTCAGCTTGCATATAGTTGTCTTTCTTCTATTAAAAACATTTTTTATTGATTTAAATGATGTAGGTGGTCCCTACTTTCTTTTTCTGTTGAATCTGTGGACATGTTCATAATAAAACATCAATTGTTGAGCATTTCCCATGAGCTGTATGAGAGACAGTGCTGAGCCCTCACTTACGTTACCTCCATTCATCTTCACAGTAACTTTGGCAAAGCTATTGTGATTGTCCTCATTTTATAGGCAGAGGAAGGGCCAGAATTTCTTCCTTTCTTGTTTCCTCCTGGATTATCTCTAATGTTGAGAAGGTCTGTGACTCAATTCTCTGTGCTTCCTGGGTAATCATGATGTTTGGTGGAGACACAAAGCTAAGGACTGAACCAGGGTCTTGCACGTGCTAATCAAGCACCCTAGGACTGAGCCATAGCCCCCTTCCCAGCCTGTGTTCTGGGTTTTTGCTTCAAATATTAACTATGTAATTCCAAGCTGTGTTTCATCAAACTTGATCTCTTCTGAAACTCCAGAATCATTCAGCATTCTTTGTATTGATACTTCTATGGAAAGGGAGGAGGCATCTCAAACATAAATTGGTCAAGATAACAACTGTTGTTTCCTAATTCTCCATATAGTGAATTTCTGTCAGTTTTTCCCCTCTGGGTTGATATCCCAGTATTCCTTCTAGTTCTTCAAAGCAAACTCATTGGTCTTTTAACGTTCCCCTTTCTCTCTCAGATCCGTAGCTAATCAATCAGCCAACACTACAGGATTTCCTCCTACATTATAGTCCAAATACTTCCTCTTTTGTTCATATCCGTATTGCCATTTCATAGATTTCTTTGCATTTACCCAATTTAAGATTGGCGGCTTCAAATACATCTCAATTCTACTGTTATCCCCCAAATGTGTCCTCAATACAGCAATAATAGTGCTGGTTCTAAAATAGCTCTTCCATTATAAACATATCTCCACAATGGGTTCCTATGACATTTCTGATAGGCCAGAATTGTTCACTATGCTCCTTTCTGTGTTACTCTTGTCACCCAGATCTTAGGCCAAGCAACTTTGCTTAGTGACACTGCCACTCACAATTCATTGCAAAGCAAGCTGCCACATTACTTATAGAACACTGTGTCCCCTGATAATTTCTTATACATTTATTTATTTTTACAAAATGGAGTCCATGGAAGAAGCATATAGACAATTGCAAAGGCGGGAGTTTGTTAACTTTTCTCACTCAGCATGAAAGGCATAGCTGAAGCTTCTGTAACAATAGCCAGGATAGGAACAGAGAAACATAAATTTATTTTTGAAATCTATGCCATATGTGGGATTGTAAGCTTGTGATTCCAGCACTGCGGAAGCAGAAGGTGGATGATTGTGAGTTCCAGGTTAGTCTGGGTTATGGCAACATCCTGTCTCATAAAACAAGTAACTCTGAAGCAAAGCAAAGTTTTATGTAGCATGAGACTTCAGAAATAAAGAACAAAAGGCCTAGACAATATGGTCTCCTTTTGTGCTCAGATGTGCTAAAAAGTGGACAGGTATTACGTCAGATGATGGGATGAGGCTCAAAAGGCTGCCAGCAAGGTCTTCTGTTTAGATTCTCTTTGGTCTTGTTTGTGCCCCTCTCTTCCTTTCGGTCGTCTGAACCATGGGGCCAGTGCTCTCTGGAATGAGCATCTTCATGACAGGAAGGAGACAGCCAGCCTTTCTGGCTGCTGTGGCTTGCTGTGGGGGAGTGAATCTAGGCTTTATGATTTGCCTTGAGGAAAAGGATAACTTACTATGGCTTTAAAGTGGAGAGAAAGAACAGACAATCAGTGTCTTCCAGCTTATGATCGGGATACCCATTTATCATGCTTTGGGGAAATAAGGCCCTGATGATCAGAACTAGCTTGTTTATTTCTCTACCCCAATAAATAAATAGTTTAATAAAATAAATAAAGCAAAAACCTACACTTCAAAATCTCTTAACAAATATTGCTAATCATAAACATATTTGTTTGCATACTTGGTTAGGGGCTGGGAATGTGGCACAGTTGTGAGAGTGCTTGCTAGGACTCATCCCAGCATGACATTAACTGGGACTGATGATGCATGCCTGTAATCCCAACATTCAGGATCTAAAGAGATAAATTTCTAGGAGAGAAATTGCTGGGACAAATGGAAGCCATGTTCTAGATGTTTATAGATACTGTGCAATCAACTTGTAAAAACTGTAATATTTACCAAGAGTGGATGAGGCTGTCTGTCCTTCTGTGTCCTTTCCCAGAGGGGATGTGCTTAAGATTTTCCTGCTTCTGCTAATCATCAAAGTGAAACATAGTATTATAGTATTTCATCTTTGTGTAAATCTGCATTCATTCATTACTGTGGGCTAGAACATAATTTCAGAATGTAATGCCTTCAACTCTTTTTCTTCTGTGAATTGCCCTTTCATACTCTGGTGCCTGTGCTGTTGTAGATCATATAGACATTTAACTTGTTATCCAGTGACTTTTAAAGCTCTCTACAGCTCCTTTCTTCCCTGTTAGACCCAGAAGGAGTCTTCTACTCCAATATTTTAAACAGATTAAGTGGTATTTTGTCTTCTGTATTTTAAATGTTTAGTTTTTAGTATTTTAAATCTTTCTTTTCAAGGGTTTGTTATGTTATTGTAATGAATGAAATGGGGAATGGACCACTTCATAACTTTTTAGGATATTTAATTTTTTGCTGTTAAATTTCTTCTTTACCTCTCTTATTAACTAAGTTTTTCCTCAACTTCTTTCTCCATGTTCAATATTACTACATATTTAGGTCTATAAAAAGTTTCCCACTCCAGCATTATTCAAACAGTGTTATTTGGGATAAAATTCTGGGTGTAATCTTGAGAAGTATTTCATAGTCATGTAAGTTTGGGAAATTTGAATTTCTATATGTTTAAATAGGTTTCTATACAGCAACATTCCTCTGGTTGTTTAATATTATAGGTTGGATCATAAGTCTCCAAGAGTTAGATAGGTTTTTTTGGCTATGTGTCCTTAAAAATATTTGTGGACATATTTCATATACAAAACTGCCTTGAAGCTGAGACTAGCTAAAATGACCCATGGGAATGGTAAGGTAATTTGAACATCACCATTCCAAATTACTGAGAAAGACGTAACATGTTTCAGAGCTGGAGAATAAGGGTTAAAAGTGAGGAATATATCACAAAGTTTATTTATTCCTTTAATTAAATATACATAGAACTTCAAGCTTTTAAAGGTATAACCTTGACTTAAAAAATAGGCAAATACTGAGCCAGTACAGTTAGATAGATACCATTAGAGAGCAAAGAAACAAAATGCACCTCCGACATGAAGCAGTTCTTTGTTGGATGCCATTGGAAATTCAGACATTGTGGGTACTTTTCTAATGAATGACTGACTCGTGAACTTGAATCAGGAGCAGTTGAGTTTTTCTTGTCCCTAGCTGTGTGACTTTTAAAATTGCTTAACCTCTCTGACAGTGGAGTGTTGGAAGCATCACTCAAGAGAGAGATTATTTGTCCCAACTCTGAATTTAGTAATGTTTATATGAGAACTTGAAATTTTCCTAGCTGAAGTAAGTTGTCTGATGGAAAGAGCAGGTGTAACATGTCAGACTGTTTTTGTCATTGCTACTATTATTATCACATGTTATGCTACAATACTACTTTTTGTAAAACATGTCATTTTCAAAGAGTTATTGGGAAAGTAAAATTAATTTAATAGCTATTAAGTTACTATGCTAATAACCCGATCCAGCTTAAGGCATTGCCTTTAGCCTGATGACTGTCCCTGAACACTCTTTTAAAGGTGAAAACTTAAATGCTTTTGACTACTACCGAAGGCAGACATCAGTGTGTACAACTGCCAATAATTGTCCTTTGGATAATTTCAGAACTGTTTTATTTACTTCTATAGAATAGGTATTTCATAGTATTTTTTTTTTTTTACGATTGAGATGAAAATAGTAAGTGATTTTGTATAGCACACTTAAAATACTGCTTAGTTTCTGTAAGCATTTTAGTCATACACACACACACACACACACACACACACACACACACACACACACACACACCCTAACATCTCAGGAGAGTGATATAGTATCTCCCCAAAGATGTCTTGATTCAGTTTAGATGTTCACTGTAGCTGACTGAATTACAGAATGCTATTCACTCTCGATGTTCAAATCTTTGAATCCTATCCCCAAGTGCTTCCTCACTTGACCCTAATTACACCATAGAAACTAAGTGTAGATGGAGAATACTGGCGGAAAAACTGTTGAATTCAGTCAGGAGTCCTGGGTTCTAGTCTTTCAATGATGTCTATAACAGGACAGAGGTGAAGGTTGATGTAAGGGTGAGATTTATCTCTTTTATTTCCTTCTAATGGAATTCAATGGGTTAAATGTGACTTTGACCAAATGAGAAATATCTCCATACCATATAGTCATGTATTTGAGCTCTTGGTTCCTCATGGGTGGTGCTGCTTGGAGAGGTCTTTGGAGGGTAAGCCCTGCTGGAGGAAATGTGTCAATGGGATGGGCTTTGAGGATTTAAGGCATTGCCCTGTTTCCTGCTGTCCCTCTCTGCTTCCTGTGTGTGAGAGAAACATTATCTCACTGTTTCCTGCTCTCCTTACTACACATGCTTCATCATTATATATTTTTCTTCTCCCTGGACTTGTAAACTAAAATAACCCTTTTAAAATTTAAGTTACTTTTGGTCATATATTTTATCACGACAACAGCAAAAAATGTACCAGAATATATTCCCCCTTCCAAGAATTTATATTGTGCTAACATAATATCATTAGATTCTAATCACTAATCATCCAGACTAGTGAAAGTCAACTTTCTTTTCCTCTTTTGATAAATTTTTGTTTGTGCTTGGTTTTGTTTAGTATCCTGAACTTTAGAAAGACTCACACATTGGTGTAGGCAGGAGACATGAGACAAGGGGCCCTATTCAACAGATGTAAGAGAAGTAGAATCAGGAAAGGCCAACCAAGAAGTGGCTATACTCCTGGGGTCAGCTGGAATGCAGATGCTAATGATATTGAGAGATCTCTAATTAGTCAGGTGACAGAGTTGGCTGTATAATCTTCACCCACTTACTTTGATGAAATGCCACAGTGTTCTTATTAAACACAAGTTGCATTTGCTTTGATGTTGGCTGTGGATAGATTCAGATTTTGAATTAAAATGAGGACTTTGTGAAGATACCACTCGTTTTTGGAATCTAGATGCATAGAAATAAATCTGGATTTCTTTAAATTTGGCCTATTTAAAGTTAATTTGATTTAGTACTGAAAATCATTATTAGATTTTACTTTGGTATTTATGGTCAGTGATAAACAATTATGAAGAACAATGACCCATTTACTTAGTAGCATTGTTAAAGTACCCGAGCACATCCTACTGGGAGGCAGGAAGCACGGAAATCCAACAGCAAGGCTTGTTTCCCTAAGATTGAAAGCCACAGGGTTTTCAGTGTCCACATGTGTTCTGACACTGGAGAGAATATGAAAATTCAACCTCTCACCCAATTTGCTTGTCATAAAGAAACTTCCTAGGTGTTATATTAAGGTCTTTCTTTCTTTCTTTTTTTAAAATATAACTTTTCAGGAAAAGCTGCTGCTCAGCTGGTAGAAGTAGAAGCAGAAACCCACAGCTAAACCTTGAACTGAAATCCAGTTGCAGAGAAGGAGGACTGATGAGCAAAGGGGTTCACACCAGGCTGGTGAAACCCACAGAAATAGCTGACCTGAACAAGGGAGAGCTCTTGGTTCCCAGACTGATGGCTGGGAAATCAGCATGGGACTGATCCAGACCCCCTGAATGTCGGTATCAGTCAGGAGGCTTCGGAAATCTATGCAGCCCCTTGTAGTGGATCAGTACTTGTCCCTAGCATAGGAATGGACTTTGGGAGCCCATCCCACATGGGGGAATACTCCCTGAGCCTATACACAAGGAGGTGGGCCTAGACCCTATCCCAAAGGATACAACAGACTCTTAAGACCCCTATGGAAGGCCTCACCCTCCCTGGGGAACAGAAATGGTAGGGTGTTAGTTGGGGGGGCGGGCAGGGGAGGAGGGGAGGGAGAAGGGAACTGGGATTGACATGTAAAATAATCTTCTTTCTAATTAAAATTAAAAAATTAAAAAAGAAAGGCTGCTGCTTAAGTGAGCAAAATGTTATAACAACATTTCACATTTTTCCCAAATTTGCTGATCCTTCAGTTAAATTCTCATAATTTTAACAAATTAAAAAAGAAATTTAACCTTCTGAATTATAATAGAATTGTAATGTAAAAGAGTGATGCCATTTTTAACAATTTTTTAAGCATCAGCAATGTAAGCCTATTTTGCATGTCATAACAATGTATAGGCTGAGTGGAAAAATTCAGGACTCCAAAAATTGAGACACTCTAAATTGGTGATATATGTATTTGTAGCAAATTTATTAAGACCTCTGAAAGTGTTTTGAGACAGCATCTCACTAAATAGCCTTTTGCTGATCTTTAATTCATGGTGTATACCAACCTGGCCTTGAACTCACGGAGACCCACTCACATTCTACATGTTAGGACTAAAGGCATACTGCCATGCCCAGCCCAATACTTTTTTTCATACCTATTTCTACAAATATAATAATCCAAACATTTCCATTTGACACACACTTATGAACTCAACATTTCATATGTCAGGTATTATAGAAGGTGCTGGCAATATAATGGTAAGTAGTTAGAATTATTCTACATTTTTATTTACATAAAGGGATAAATTAATTAACTAAGCAGCTGCAGCTTTTAATGGACTGTGAAGGGAAGGAAATAAGCAAAGAAATGGATTATTGGCAGGCAGAGAGCTATTTTTCTACTTCTTTATTTTATAGACAAAGGTGTTGAAACAGATTAGTTAACCACATGCTAATGGCCCTTGGCCAGCTGTGATTAGCCTAGGACATCAGAACTAAAGCATGTGTATGTTACAGTACACACTGTCACCAAAGAATATTCACTGAGTACTTTTTTAGTGAGTAGTAGGAACTAGATATTTCATTTGGAGAATTTAAGATAAATATTTTCAAGTTATTATTCAGAAAAATCCATTATTCATGTGAGCTTATAGATAATAAATAGCATAACAAGAAAAAACAGAACTCAGAAACATGCCTATAGTGAGAGCTTGATATATATCAGAGTATCATAACAAGCAATGGCTAAAGTATTAAACATTATGCACATAGAGAAAAGTAAAACCTGACCTAGAACTGGAATTATATGAAACAACAAGTCTCCAAATCATAGAGAGTATTGTCACTTTCCTGAAGCCATGATCAAGTGTCTTGGCATAAGCAATTTGGGGAAAGATAATTATGGTAGCTTTAACTCAAGATTACAGTCCATCATGGTGGGCAAATCAAGGCAGCAGGGGCTTCCAGCAGCTCTAAAGTCAGGGAGAAGAGAGCAGTGAATGCTTAGGCTTAGCTCACTCCCTCTTTAAAAAATCAACTTTTTTATTTTCTTGAGAAATTCATTCATGAGTGTCATATTTATATCACTTCTACCCTCTCTCCCTTTTTAAACTTTCCTTTGCCTCCCTACTTGCTCTCAAATTCCTGAACTCTTCATATATATATGAAGGTGCATACACATATCTGTAACCTACTGAGTCCATTTAGAGTTGCTCATGTGTACCTGTGTTTAGAGCTTACCACTTGGGACTGGAGAACCTATCAGGGGATCATCCATAAAGAAGACTAATTTTCCTTCCCTCAGTAGCTATGGATTGCCTGTAATTTTTCATCTGGGTGTGTAGCTTCTCGAGATTTCAATCTCTGTCCACCTTAGCATGTCAACTGGTGTGGTCACTATGCAAAGCTTGTGTAGGCAGCCATATTGCTGAAATTTTATGGGTGTGTCCTCCATATATAGAAGACACTGTCTCTAAGGGATGTTCTTGTACTCTGTTTCATAATAGTTTTTCAACCCCCTCTTCCATAAATTTTGCTGAGTTGTAAGTACAGTGGTTGTGTTGTAAATGTATTACTTAGGTCTGGGTCCTCCATGATCTACTGTTCTGAGTTTGACCAATTATATCTTTTTGCAATGGCCCCCATCTACTGAAAAAGAGAGTTATAATTTGTCACCCATTTTTTGCAATTTCTGCTCCTAGCGTCTGTGTCTTACTGTTCCCTTCTCTAGAGTGTCCTTCTCCCCACTCCTTCCATTCCTTTTTACCTTCATAGTTTCTTTGGTTACTCCAGCTAACCACTTCTCTAAGCTCACATCTAAACATCCAAAACCAAGATCACAAAAAAGAGAGATCTTGTGGTGTTTGTCTTTCTGGGTGTTGGTTACCTCACTCAGTATATTATCTTCTAGTTCCATCATTTACCTGTATGTGATGGCTATTCTTGGTTGTCAACTTGACTACATCTGGAATTAATTAAAACTCATATGTCTAGGCACATTTGTGAGGGATTTTTCTTATTAATGAAATCATTTGAAGTGGGAAAATCCACTTCAAATCTGGATCTTGGAGGTAAAAAGACCCACCATTAATCTTGGCTATAGCTTCTGCTGGCAGCCTATGGAAAGGACATGGAAGAAAGGAGATTGTTCTTTCTTTGCCTATTTGCTTTCCATCTCTCTGGTAAGTCCACTCCTAAATTGGCATTAGAGCCTGAATTTCAGGACTCAGGAGTATACTGAATATCAAGTGGAACATCCAGTCTCATAGACCTTCCATTGGTTGACAGCCATTGTTGAATTAGTTGGAGCACAGCCTGTAAGCCACTCTACACTTTAATAACCCCCCTCTGTATCTATATCTATCGATATCTTCATTCATTCTATAGGTTCTGCTACTCTAGAGAACCATGACTAATACTAATGTTTTTCTTTACAGATGAATAGTATCTCATTGTGTATATGAATCACATCTTCATTATCCATTCATCATTTGAGGGACATTTAGTTTTTTTCCACTTCTTAGCTACTGTGAATAGAACAACAACTAACCTGACTGAACAAGTATCTATTGATTAGGATTTTGAGTACTTGGAGCATATGTGGGAGAATGGTATAATGATATAGTCATACTCTTTGTCTACTTTGAACTCTCTGAGTATTCTCCACAGTGGTTGAACCAGTTTGTAATCCTTCCAACAGTAACTGTAGGGTCCCCTGTCAAAAAATACTCACTTGCATTTTTTTCAGTTATTTTCTTGATCTTAGAAAACATATCATCCTCAACAAATAGGACAGAAAAAATTGAGACTCCACATATAAAAGAATAAAGTTAGAACCATGTCCATTGCCTTGTACAGAAATCAGCTTCAAATGGAACAAAGACTCTAATGTGAAGCCACAAATGCTGAAACTGTCAAAAGGAAGCATAGGCAGTACCCTACAAGATACAGGTGCATAAAAGGACCTTTGCGTCAGGATTAAACGATTAATCAGAGAGTAAGCCCAACAACTGACAAATTGTACCTCCCCAAACTGAATAGCCCTGTACAGCAAAGGAAAGAACAAAAGTACAGCCAGTCAAGTGAAGAAGAAGTAGGCAGAGTTGGAAAGAGTCTGTCAACTATACACCTGATAGAGGATTAACTTTTAGGATATTAAAAACCTCATAAAACGAAGAATAAAGGAAATAAATGAGCCAATTAAAATGGACCATGAATCTATTAAGAAACAAAACAAAATGAAACAAAACTAAATTAATATTTCCTCTCATTGCTGTATTAGTCAGTGTAGGATCCAAGTTCAGGTAGCACCCTTAGCTAAAGTGAGTGGTCTTTCCTCTCCAGTCAACCTTTTCAAGTTGTTTCCTAAACATGTATACCCAGAGGCTCAACCCCTAAGTGACCCTTATCTCATCAACTTGACCATTGAAATTTACCATCATTAGAATGAATGCAAAGTTAAGTGTTAATGTTTTAAGGAAAATTGTTGGTAACTTTCCCTTTGATGGAATAATACAAGACTCTAAAGTTATAAAGTTATAAGACCTGCAAATGACGAAGGGCAGTATTTATAATATGGATCAATAGTTTTTATATTTTTATTTGCTCATTTGTTTTGTGGTATGTGCATATGTTCTCTCTCTCATGTGTGCATATGTGTGTGCATGCATGGGTGTATGTATGTGGAGGTCAGAATACAGTTCGCAGGAACCTGGTTCTCACCTTTCACCATGATCCAGTGATCAAACTTGGATCATGAGGCTTAGTGACCAATACTTTTACTCACTGAGTTGTCTCTTGGGCCCTGGATCACAGATGTTTAAAAATCAAGTGTAGACTGGTATTTAATATTTATAACACATACAAGTGAATTAAAACAGAATCTAAAATTGATAAAGATTTTCACAAATATGGGAAATGTGAAGCTTCCTGTCTGAAGAAGCAGAATGACAGGTCAATGTAATCAAACATGCTTACCATCACAAGTGAGAGAAATGAAAATTCAAGTTACAGAGAGGTAGATTCTCAACCTTCATGTTGGAAAGAAACCTGCAGCATTGAGATACTAAGGTGGGAAAAGCCACAGAGAAGCAGACTTATTGAGATTCATTATTCTACCCATCAGAGTAACTTCTGAAGTAATTTTAGAGAGCCATTTGGTAATATCTTGTAAGACTGACCAAGCATCAAAAACAACAGAAGTTAAACATGTAGTCTGACTCTGCAGGGACTCAGAAGCAAAAATTAGACCTCAGAGCATTTTTTTTAATCTTCTGCATCAATTGCTCATTGCTCAGCTTCAGGTTATGGACAGAGGGTAGTTTATCCTAATTTCTTTGGCACATATGTATGTATATGGATACTTTATATAATATTGAATTTGATAATTGGAAATTAGAAACAAACTCCATCAATAAAATAGTGGATGGGATTGGAGAGAGAGCCTAGTGGTTAAGTATCTCCTGAAGAAGTGAGAGGGCCTCAGATCAAATCCCCAAACATATGTATGCCCAATGCCCCTATAGCCAGATGGGGTAGAGACAGAAGGATCCCTAGGAGCTTGTAGTCTGATCCTGCTGGCCTGACATATGCAATGGTAAACATTGAAAAGACCCTGGCTAAAACAAGGTAGAAGTTGGGAACTAATATCCTAAGTTGTCCTCTGACCACCCATGCTTGTACATGTGTGCGCAGTGCACGCGCACACACACACACACACACACACACACACACACACACACACACACACACACACACACACACACACACGCACACACATGCACAAACACACAAATAAATACAGGATGAAAAGGAATGACTAAATTGGAGTTACTTATAGAATAGACAGCCAGTTGCAGATGCCAACATTATTCAATTTCAAACCATAATTTTAAAGAAACCTTTATTTTAAATTTTAAAGTCAACCTTTATTCAAATCTGTATTTTGATTCACACATCTTCCTCTTTAAAAAGCTTAGTTATTTTTAGTCTATTTAGGTACATTCAAGCATTAATATATGCTATCATAGGTGTGATCTGTTAAAAAGGAGTGAACTAGTCACACTATTTTCCTAGGTAGATATGATCTTAGTTGGAATTCTGCCATGTTAATATGCTCAAGAGATTTAAGGAAAATGTGAAACATTGAAATTGTATCACTACACACAGACACTGTCAACAGATGGAGAAAATAACTCTTCACTATATGTATTTACTATAACACATATATTACTCCACTGGGCAAAATTCACCTCTTCCTAAATAACTACCAAGGATTTTGATAAAAGGCAGTATGAATGAAAAAAAATAGATCAGAAGGATATACCTTTTGAGTCATTCCAAGTTCAAAATTTTATGTTTTACAACAAAAGCCATAAACAGCCACCAATTACACTTCTCAACATGGAAAAGATATTTTAAAAAGTTCCTTAATTGCATTTACAGCAATAGAGCTAGAGATATGACTTTGTGACTCATGGATATCAAGTAAGGTACCAGCTAAAGACAAGACATTTTTGGGTAAAATTCTGATGACTCAGACTCTACCTTAAAAGTAGTGGAATTATATGGGAATGCTAATGAACTATGATTGTGGAAATTTTTTATTTCACATAATGGGCTTTTAACTTTTGAGATTCAAGTTTTTCCATTTCTAGTGGTGAGGGGGCAGCAAAATGAGTATTTAGAAATGACTCCAATAAGGTTGGAGGTCACAGAGCGACCACTTCATCTGACAAGACAAATCTGGCAAAACAATCACAGGCAATGGGGAGTTCCGACTTCCAGGCCATGTGCTATTCCATTTCCACACAGGAGAGGCGATATTTCCTCCTAAGAGCAGAGAGAACACAAGATGCCCACGGGCTGAGTTGTTGCAGAGATATAATACCTGATCGTTAACATAAACCAAAGGAGGATTGACAGTAGCTCCCAGTCCCACTTGACATGTGACATCGCACTGAAAAGGAAGCCTAGGGAGGAGTTGCTTAGCCAAATGGTGTGATGAAGTAAATCAGGGTAATAGGACTCAGGGAAGGAAGAAGCCAAGTAAGTCTCCAAAGCTCAAGGGCGAGAGATGAAAATGCAAGACTGAATTTCAAGACTAGACAAAATCTGACAGGACTTTCCAAACTTCACTCTGCATACAAACCCACTAAGTGAGTATTGAACACTCGGACATCAGTACAGATCCTTTAGTGTGATGCAGTGAACCTGGACCCTTGGGATAGAATGGGGCTCCCTGTTCCTCTTGTTTAAAACGGATGACTGCAAGCAATTCTAATACAAATAAAAGTTTGTCAAAATTAAGTTGGGCCGGGCATTGGTGGCATGTGCCTTTAATCCCAGCACTCGGGGAGGCACAGGCAGGTGGATCTCTGTGAGTTCAAGGCCAGCCTGGTCTCCAGAGAGAGTGCCAGGATAGGCTCCAAAGCTACACAGAGAAACTCTGTCTCGAAAAACCAAAAAAAAAAAAAAAATAAGTTGAGTGTGGATAGACAAAGAGATTATTCAATAGGTAAGGGAGCTTGCCACCAAGTGCTGGTGCTCTGAACTTTATCCCCAGAACCTACATGGTGGAAAGAGAGAACTCACTCCCACAAGTTGTCCTTTGTGCCGCATACCATGGTACACATATGCCCCATTAGCACATACAAATGAACAAGTGTAAGGAAAATTGACTGAGTTGGCTCATCAGAACTCTCAGTTGTTTTATATTAGTAAAACATTTGTCTACGAAGTAAGCAATCCCTTTATAAACATACTATACCATACAGATAATAAAGTCTTGTTGCTCAGAGGATTCTGAGAGACATGCAAGTTTATACAGTGGAATATCCTACAAATAAAGGAGGTAGCATAGGTTAATTGGCATGCTCGCTTTCACTGGTTAAGCCCCCATACATGGTTTAGAATAATTTGAGTACTTCTGATGTTCAGTTAATAGCCTGTTGGGGGAGAAACAGATAACTGTTTAAGGAGTGGTCACCACATATTTATGATTGCTGTAAGAGTTCAGTGTCAGGGAAAGTGTTAAAATTGCTACTAATCAATATAGGATAAGTTAAAATTTTACTGACTGTAGTTACACAGATATGTAGGATACACTGTTGTCAAGAAACACAATCATTTTGCTATTTTAATCCTGAGAAAAGAAATACTTTTTCTCCTCTAGGATGAAAGGCATCCAGTGTAATCAACTTCCCACAAACTAGTATGTTGTTTCCTGAAGACACGGCAGTCCTTGTTTCTATGTGTTCTCTAATATTTAAAGTTACTACTGAAGTCACTCACCACTAACATTGTTACTTAGAATTCTCGTACCACCAACTTTGCTTTGTGTTACTGGTTCTAGATTTTGGAACACAGGCCTTATAGGATTTGCAATGTTATAGAAGATTCCACTCACTCATGCTATTTATTGCCTTCAGAACTATGCCTCATAGGTTTTCCCAAGCAGCTTGCTAGTTTTGGATGGGGTGGGGTGCAGTGTTTGGTTTAAGTGTCAACTTGCCATAATTTAAAACCAACCAATTAGGAAGCCTCAGTTGGGGAAACCATCTTAAATGTTTTTAGTAATGGAGAAGACCCATCCCAATTGAGGGTAGCACCTTCTGAAGAAAAGATAAAAAAAAGATTATTCTTGCCTTGATCAAGTATCCTTCACTCTCAAAAATGTTAATTTAGCCTGTTCTTCCTGCTGTGGTTGACTTATTCTGTGATATTAAAACCAGTATTTCCAGGATTCCAATATGGACTGAGTGAGTACTAGTGGCTTTCCAGGAATTCTCCATGTTTTCCACATCAATCTTGGAATGTTGAGGCATCCAGCCTTTTGGACTGACCAACAACTGTGTTCTCAGCCTCTCTAGGTGAGACCGTCATTGTGGGGCTACTCCTGATTCAGAGGTATACAGCATCAAGGATCCAGTGACTACTGTGTTCTTAGCCTCTAAGACATGAGACAGCTCTGCTACTGTTTTAAACATACTGTATGAGCTGATTTAATAAATCCATATTTATGTGCATAATTATATATATATATATATATATATATTATATATATATATATATATTCCTTTCTTCGGTTGTGTTCTAATAAGCCCTGACTACTACAGAGAGATTTTACATTTCAGTTACACTCTAGCATATACACTTTTCCAAGCCTTATTCTCTTTTCTTCCATGCTGTGCCAAGTCAAGTTCAGTATTTCCACATCACTTCATGAGGATCACTTTTTTCTACAACTGAAAGGCCAAGAGCCATTAAAGAAACATCAAATCCATCTTGGTGAACCTTTTCTAGGAAGTTAAACCCACAGTCAGAATATTTTATCCTCATATCAGCATATTTTCCCCTGCAGATTCATGCCAGTGTACACTCCTTCAGTTTATGTTGCTATGAATTAATCAGGTCCTAAAGGCAATTTGTTCTGGAATCCTCCTCCAGTGGGATAGCTCTTCCCTATATGGTCCATCTTAACACAGAAAAAGGTGACTATACTTGTAATAGCCCCCAGGGATTTTGATAAATCTGTGGCTACAAGGTTTTCATCTCATCCATCACATATTCATAGCTCATCTGTCTGGCTCCCAGTACTATCCTAGTAGGGAATAAATGCAATAGTAAAAGACAGGTATCTTGCAATTTCAAACTTTTGTCATGTTCTGATGTTCTGTTAGCCATGCTTAATCACAGTTTGGGCTTATCTTTGAGGCCTTCTTGATCCACCTTTTCCATTTAGGTAGAACTGGGCTAACTGTAGTTCTTCATTTTCTGTCTTCACTATGTCAATGTTATTTGGCAACAATCATATAATTTCAAATGCCCAAAATTTAATTTTTTACCAAAGTCAGTGCTTTTCTTTCTAATTGTTTATCTTCCTGGTTAAGCACAGGTACCCCAGTCATTGTAACATGACCAGAGCCTGTCATGGCTTGCCTTATTGCAGACCTCTATGGTAGGATGTTTATCCCCATCTGTCCTGCATTTAATCTCAGATCTAAGATTCATTTATAGACTCTCAATGAAGGACTACTTCATACATCAACTGTCTTAGTCTTCTCAGAAGCAGACCCTAAGCCAAAGGTTGTACCGAAAACGATTTATTACGAACACCTTCACCAGGAGAGAGTGCTAAGAGAACACAAGGGGGAGATAAAAATACTCTTCAGTTTTAGGTGAAGATGCAAGCTCAGATGATCCTACAGGGCATATACACTTCCCCTGGGTAACTATTCTGTTTCCAGGAAAAATAAAACAAACATAAAAAATAAATTTAAAAAAATGGAGTGTTTTAACTTCTCTGCTGCCTACCGTCACTTTGTTCTAGCTTCTCTGAAAGAACTAGGCACACAGGTGCATACTTCTCGATACTTTTGCCCCTCACAGATGCACCCCACTTAAGAAGGAAGTGACACAGAATGCCACAAATCACACAACACACAGAGATAGGGCACATTGGATGATACTGAGTGGATCAGAGTGGGACCTCAGGGGACCCAGCATAGGACATAGTTCATTATCACAGAGAAGCAGGGTTCCTGAACACAATGCCTTTGGACTTTCTTAAATCAGTCTGGCTGTTCTAGGATATCTCTACCTTCATGCTCAACTCTGAGTTTGCAGAGAAGCACGAATTAGACATGACGGTTCCCAACAAAAGCTTTGTCCTTATTGTATTTCCCTCTGCCTGTCCCCCACAACCGGAAACATTTTAGTGATCAGTCCTTGTCCTTTGTATGTCTTCTTTCTTATCCCATAACATAAATAAGTTCCTTGACCATAGTTTTTCACAGCAAGATGCATATTTTCAAGATGTCTCTTCTTGTATTTAAAACCATTTTCTCTTTCAAGAAATTCCATCTCTCAAAATAATCAAAATAAAAAATTAAATGCTTGTCTCAGCCTGGTAGGTGACATTAGCCCAGCACATTTGCTTTTCAAACTCAAGCCAAGCTATGACTCTTGTGAACTTGTGAGGCAATGGGTGGCATTGATAGGACAGGTAGCATTGCCTGAGGGACAAGTGAGATGAACAAAACACTATCAACTTCATGATGTCATCCTTGTCAGGCACATTATTGTAGTATCAGAGAACATTCACAGTGCTTCTGAGCTATATAGGATACTTATAAATCATTCTACCTTGTATACAGTTTGTCTTTCCTGTTCTGTCAGGCAGAAAGATGGCCTATCCTCTGCCTTCTCTCTTCTCTGTATTTCCAGAATCTTTGTCTCACTTCCCACAACTCCCCAGGTTTCTCTAATTTTCCATAGGGCTAAGAGAACAGATAGACACATCAGATTTATTTCAGCAACCAGGTGAGACTGTCCTCATCTGAAAATGTCACACAGACAGCAGCTTGTTAAGATTGTGTGACTAAATGTGTGAGCTTTGTATCCATGTGTGTGTTGTGGATGTATGTGCAACACATACATGTACACATGTGTTAACCTTGCCTTATTTATGTTAGATATCCTTTAAAAAGATTAATATGTTAAAGTTATCAGAAATAAGATGTTTTTACAAAAGGGAATCTTCTGTTCCCAACATAGTAATATCATCAAGATTGCTCTATGTTTTACATATTAAAAGGACTTAGGAAAATCCTGGAACATGTCAGGGCCATTTTAATTGAAAGACCTATGAGGCATTTCCTATGGCTCTAGCGGTTTCTGGGTACTTTGGAAAATGAAGTTGGGCAGAGAATTAGGGAATATGAAAGGTAACTGGAAGAAGAAGGAGCAGAGCCACAAGACAATCACATTAACAGGCCATGTGTGAAGTTCATTGTCCACATGGGGTCTATGGCTTTCAATTAACCAAACCACACTGGGACATCTGGTGCTTGGAGCATATTACTTCATTGCACAGCTCTCTAAATGGGAAGCTGCTTTGTTTTCTCAGAGGTCTCTTTGGAAAGATACTTTTAGAATCCCTAGTAAGAAGAACCCTGTCAAAGTTTTGTCAGGCCCCAGTTATTTTTTTCCCACCCATACAGAAGAATCTATTTTTATTACACCGAATGGATTCCCCTTATCCATATGCACATACAGGTATTGATAGGCCAGAATAAGTTTAGATAATTATATGGCTACAGGAGTCATGGAAGTAGATGCTGACTCGTAAAATGGAGGTCCCTGTATAGATAGAAGAGAGGAAGTGGGAGATTCTTGCACTATTTGTCACAAGATTTTTATGGTAGTGTTGCTTCACTGATAACAGGAATGCCTCCAAGGGTATATCCTTGGGGTACTACTGATGAATTCCTATCAATTGCTCATTTCTCTGTTAGATGGTTGGCCATGGTTATCAGGAAACGTCCCACAGCAGTGAGTAGCCTCAGCTACCTTTCTCCTTCCTGAGTCTGTGCTCCTGGTCTTTGCTTCTGGCTGTGATTTGAAGCTGTTGAAGACCAGTGTTTTCACTTGGCCCCTCATCTACTTAAAGATGTCAATGATATATTTGTTACAATGAATGAAAAATCCGAGACACCAATGAAGGATGTTCACACAGACTCCTCCTCATTTGCTCCTGACAAGCCGTTTCCTCTTAATCTCTTCTGCAGGTTTGGAGGTTAGGTCCCAGAGAGATGGTGACATGAGGCAGAATTTCCCTTTATGATATTTCCAGTTAATTATCTATGGAGTGGAAGCACAGAGACAGGAGAATATTGATGTTTCTAGAGAGGCTTTCATGGCTGGATCAAAAACTTGAAAAACAAAGTGCATTTTAATGGGAAATCTTGACATTCACTGCAAGAGATGTTTGAGACTGATAGTCTGCATTGCTGATAATGCGGGCATTAAAGCATTTATTTTGGTTGGATTTCAGAATGAAGGGCTGCTTCATGGTTATTTGTGTTTGAAAGTGTACTGGGTTAGGAAATGCTTTGTCTTCACAGAAGGATCCATGCAGAGATGAAGTACCTACCTGACAGAATACAGACAGGAAGAACAAATTAGTAGAATTCCATGCCTTTGTAACTTTTGTTTGCCTTAAGGGATCAGCAAAACCATGTGCATGAGTATCACCAGATCCCACCTTCTCGATGAGCTCTGAAGGCATTTAGACAACACGACACAAACTCAATGGCACACCTCTGACATGAAGCTGAATTGTGTCACAGACTAGTCTGCTGAGAGTGGGCTGAGCTGGACAGGCCTGTGTGAACAAGCAGGAAATGCTGCAAACAGCAGTGATATGCCTTCACTTACTGACACAGTGAATATTCGTATCATTCACTTCACCCAAACACCAATCTTGCAAGGTCTCTGAACAGCAGCCCGGGGAGTCCTTTTAACACTCCCATGCCTAGTTCCCCCTTTCCCAGATATGTTCTCCTTCTTCCTTTCCTTTGTTTTGTTTCTTATGCTGATTTTGTAATTTCCCACTTTGGAATGACTTGCTCTGTCTTCAGGACAGTTGCATTTTCTCTCAAGTTCTATCTTGTACTTGTTTGTCATTACAGGTTGTATTTTTAAATTCATTTTTTTATTTGTTTTTTTTTCAGTTTCCTGTTGGGAAGCATGTTTCTGTTAGAAGGGAAAGACATTTTAGTTCTTCTGAAAAGCTAGGATTGATTTTATCATTAGGACAATCCTAAGACATATACGTAGAGCAGCTACATATGTGTAGAGCAGCTGTTCTCAGCTTATAGGTCCATTTGGGGATTCACAGAGGTCAACTAAGATCATTCTGCATGTCATATATTTATATTATAGTTCATAACAGTAACAAAATTACAGTTATGAAGTAGCAATGAAAAGAATTTTATAGTTGGAGGTCACCACCACACAAGGAACTGTATCAAAGGGTCACAGTATTAGGAAGGTTGGGTAGCACTGGTGTAGAGGGAATGAGCATCACTGCAGTTGATGACACACAACTGCAGTGTAGAGTCAGGAAATCTTGGAAGGCTCTCAGAACCATGCTTTAAGAGTGAATCCCGGAGTTCATTCCTTTAGTTATCCTCAGGTACTGTTGGACAATATAGGGTCAGGTTTCCCAGATTCATGTTGTCAGAAGGGATAAGTCAGGGAGTGACTCTACGTCATGGGTGTACTTTGCTGGTCATTGAGGAATAGCTGGGCTTTCACACAACCCAGTGACTGGGAACTACCATCATCAATGGGATACCTCCTTTGGTCTTTTCACTACTGGTTCAAGATTTTTTTTTTACTTTTATTTTTTAAAATCATTTATTTCTATTTTTGTTCCATGGTGTAATGCTTAGCATTCTGGGCTCTAAAAAGGCTTATTTATTTGTACTTTATGTACATGCGTGTTTGCCTGCCTGTAAGTATGTGCATCATTTGTGGACATGATGCTCATAAGAGGTCCAAAGATGGCATTAGACACCCTACAGACAATTGTGAGCCACCATGTGGATGCTAGGAATTGAACCTGAGTCTTTTTAAGAACACTAAGTGCTCTTAACTGTTGAACCCATCTCTCCAGCACCTGTTTTGGGCTTTTTAGCTCTGTCATACTCATGTATATGTTTACTTCTCTGCTTTGAATTGCTGGTTCTACTCTGGAAATATCCAGGGCCAGAAACAACCTGTCTCTCACTGCTTAGGTTCCTTCAACCTAGAGCCATTTCAGTTGGGCAAGTAGAGAAAAACATGTACAATTTAAATTCAGTTATTTTGGAGTTTTAAAACAGGCAAAGTATTATTATAGTGGTAATTAGGAATGGAGAGAGGCTACAGGTAGTAAAAATCAGTAAACATCCACTTGCTTGCCCAGTTTTGCTTAACCTTGGTAAGTTAAGAAACAAGAGAAGTTTTAAAAGGAGATTGTAATCTCTGGACATAATCTTTCCTCTTGAAAGTGGCATTTCCAGAATGCCAGCTTGTCACAAGACACATTGTAGGGAGGAACTCAGCTTGTAAGTACTTTCCAGCCCTCACATCTGTAATTGGGACAGCCTCTCTCTAGCTCAGGAAGAAAAGAAGATGGAATCAAGCCTGCCAAGACAGCAAAAGACTTTTCAGGATTGTGATCTGTTAGATAAACAGTTTTCTTTCTCTTCCCATCCCATAAATAACATGCTGACTCAGTCTTATTTTTGTGTGTATCTCAGAAAATAAAATCTTTTATTAACTTCAAAGTAACAAGGCCTATTCTTCTAATTGATCATCTTTCTACAGGACAGATACTCAGAACATGCAGAAAAGGAAAGACAGGCAGAACTGGAAAGAGATGACTAGAGTCCCTGGGTTGATTAAATAAGCCACACCATATTACATTTGCATTTTAAAGCCTCATGTGCATTGGCATTAAAAACCCTGAATCTTACTAGAAGAGCTGATAATGATAATTGCTGTTTTAAATTTTGGGGTCTAAAAGTACCATGTTTTGTTTTGCCTATTTTTCCCTAAGAGTTTTAGATACATTTAACTGAGGGCAAGGGAAAGGAGACCAGAAGGGAGGAAGTTAGAAATCTAATGAGTACACATTAGCAAAATAAGCAAGTATTTCGAGGACTGAACTAAAGTGGTACTTTCTCTTAAATAAACAAAACAAAACTAACTTTATAAACCTTGTTTTAGTAAAAAAAAGTTACAAATATATAAAAACAACCCACACTGAAATAATAACCAAACCTAAGGTCTATGAAATTCAGTGATCACCTATACATTTAGAATAGGGACTCAGAATTGAAGCTACAGAGCTTTGCTTTAAAGTCTTTGCTCTTGTTATCAAATATAGTTTATGTATGTACCTACCACCAAGACAACCAAACTAATAAATGAATAAATAAATCCACAATTGAATTAGAACCAGGAAAGCAATTAGCTTGATGTCCTCTTTCATAACTCATGTCCATTACCTGCATTCAGTCTTTCCACATGCTCTAATAATTAGCTTTCTTGTTCCCTTCCATATAATATATATATATATATATATATATATATATATATATATATTACTGGCAGGTTCCACATGAGAGAGAGATTTATTTCTGAGGTTGTGTGACTTCATTAATATTATCAAAATACAACTTTTAAACTTCATTTTTGGAGCTGAATAGTATTCTACTACATACCAAATTTTTATTTTCCATTCATCTGTTGATGGACAGTTTGGGGGTATAAATATCTCTTTGGTTTAGTATGGAGTTACCTGGGTATATTCCCTGGAGTTTTTGTGTGTGTGTGAAATCTGAAGACTAATATCTACAATGACTGTAATATTTTCTATGTAAGGAAAACAATGGTAATTGGTTAGAACTTTTTACTCTTCCTTCCAAAAAGGAAAATCATGGAAAATAATAATTTAAAATGTCAGTATTTATAGAACAAATAGAGGAAAACCTATTGGGAAAGACCAGAAAAAAATGTGACGCTTTTGTAAAACAAAGAAATCCAAAATCTCACTGAATTGAACCAGTCAGCCTTACACAGAAAAATACCCATACACTTAATTAGTCTCATCCACTAGTGAACACTGTAACTGGCTTGGCACGTTTCAGTAACTTGTCTCTTTGGAACTGAGTCCCAGCCATTTATCTGTGTTTCCTTTACTGTTACTCTTGTCCTGGAGACCCAAGCTGAGTTTTCAGAACAAAAACATCATGATTGCAAAGCTTAAAACATCTACCATCTGACTTTCTACAAGAAAAATCTCTTTCCCCTACTTTAGACATAAAACAAAAGGAAAATCCAATTATTAGATGAAGAAACATATTCAATTTTCAGAATTATTTTCTACATTCCTTCCATGAAAACAAAAAATATTCCTATAGATGAAAGATAACCACTGAATGCTGTAGGATCACCATCAACAAAGATAAATGATATATAGATAAACAGATAGAGAGACAGGGAGATATAGAAAGATGATAGATAAATAGGTAGATGATAGATAGATGATAGGTATATGGTAAATTCATGAGAGATGGATAGAAGATAAAGAGATAGACAAATAGATGATAGACTTTTATAGCATCATCTCTGAAAATAGGACAGTAAACCCTTTCTGATTTACTCTTTAAGAAAGGCATTGCTATATGAGGCAGAGAATGGATCAGCTGGCTTCCTTCATGTTAAAATGTGAGTGTTAATGTCCACATTAGATCTTTGAAGTTTTCACTTACTCTTGACTCTATCCTTAAGAAGATGCTGTTTCATTCAGCTTCATAAATCACACGAGGAAAATACAGTGGAGCAAAAGGCTTGCATTATGGACTCATTCAATTAGACATTCTGGAGGGCATGATTGCTTTAGGCCTGAAAGTAGAACAGCATCTCACTAGAAATTAAAAACATAAAGGAATGTGTTCAGGTAATTGCTTATTAAATTTTCAAACCCCAATGACAATAACAAGTTTAAATTGATTGCTCAATATGTTTAAACTAGATGATGTGGAATATATAACCAGGCTGCACCAGCAAGGCCTAAAGTAAACCTTATTGAATAGTTAAGTACAGCAATATCTTCTTGCCTCTGGGACTTGGAAAGAATTCAATAAGTCTGGCTGGGATAGTGCAAATTAAATTGTTACTAGCAAGTACAACTCTCTCTAGTTTGTAGTGACCTAGCTCATGAGGTATGGCATCAGCTTTGGGCCTCAGCAACAGGAAGTAAAAGTAGGTGTCAATCGGGATTTTTCCCTGGAATCATCCTGGTTTCCCACTTGTTCATTTCACTACTCATGCATATGTTGGAAACCAGCCTCTGACTTCTTATGTAATGAAGTTTCCTAGTCTTTGGAAGCCTAATCAGGCACACATATTGTCTTCAGAGGAACTGTGAGGTTTTATCAGAATTCCTTCCATAAATATTCCACTTAGTTGGAATTTGGGCAATTCCTATGTCAAGTAAAATGCAAAATGTTTCACTTAGCCCGTACTTTTGAAATCAAGGCTCTCCATTTTTATGATGGGTTTTATATCCACTGTAGTCTGTAAATGATGAACAAAATTTAATGTCTGAATTTTTAATTTTCACACTTCTAGAAATGTTAGGAATTAAGCAAATAGAAAATCTCTTATCTTGCTCTTTAGTGTATCTGTTCAAGCATTACAGTATTTACTAGTGCATGGAGTTGTCATCTGATGACTTTTGATCAATGTAGACAATATGCTACATTATCTGAATCTAGAATGTAAATTTGGGAAGTAAAACAAATGTATTTTCAATGTAAGTCAAAATAAGAGCAGATAAATCTGAAAATTAAACTTCCCAAAGCATTGGCCCGCTTGGTTCACCTGGGACATAGCACTGGGTAGTTTTCTCTCTTATTTTTATACCCAGGAGAAACTGGAAATTGAACTGTGATATATAGGGAAGGCTGCTCTGTATATAGTCTCTGTGATGGGGAAGTTTATTGCACACTCCCAGAGACTCTTAAAAATTGAGCAGTGAAAACACATCACAGAGAAAAGGAATGAGGGTGGGAACGGAGAACAGTCATTAGGAGGAAAGGACAATAGAAAAGAAAGAACTGCTCCAAATCAGAGTACTGCCATACATACGGAACTTTTGAAGGGTTTGCAATCAAAATTGGGTTTGCTGTAGTCTTCTTTTATAGTTTCGGAACCTGAATATAAATGAGGTATGGGGGAAATTCATGAGCAAATTCTCTTGGTAAGGCACTTCGTTTTTTACTACACTTCTTGCAGACTTTTGGGAGTATTTAATAGTAATCAATGATTTCATTAGGTTTTTATTTACCATATACTCCACTCTGGCATTTTCCTGTCAAAACCATCATATGTTGGTTACCTGATCTATTTGAGCTGTGGTAATAAACAATTTCCAAAAATAAGTGATAAAGTAACAAAGGTTTGTTTCTTTCTGAGGCATAGGTCAGCTGGTACTCTGGGATCCTTGCTATTTACACAATTGTACTTTACCTCTTAAAATATTGCCCTTTTTCATACTTCACTGACCACAGTTTACATATGATTATTTCGATAAAATAGAGAGATGTTGAGTATTAGCATTAATGTTCTAGAAGGTCAGAAATATTTTATGGAGAGTAGAATTAACTATCCCAACTGGTATTTTACTAAAGGCATTGGGAGTGACATCTGCCTTTAAAAGCTTATCAATCATAGTAGGTGATGAAGAGAACATACATGAAAATAATCACATAGTGAAATTAGTAAAATTGAAACATCTCCAAGAAGTCCCCAGAAGGATGTGGTATAATGAGGTAACTAATGGTTTGAACATTTTGTCCCTCCTACTTAATAGTTGCATAGCAATGCACATGAGAAACTTACTCATATGGGTGGCTGAGTTTCCTTATTCCCAATATGGCATGACTGATAATGATTTCCTAGTATCTCTTCAGTCATATTTATGCAAGATAATGTGTGCTGTGTTCCTAAATGTATACATTTTAGTATTAATTAGAGCAAAGTACCGATTCACAGACTTACCACTAAGTATCTTGGGTAATGATGATTTTTCAGAATAAGGTTAGTTCACTTTGCTAGACGTATTTTGTAAATAAGAACTGAGAAGAAAGTGAATAGAGACTAAGTAAGAGGAAGGCTGTGATTATAAAGTATTGGCGAGAAGGGAGAAGACTTGGTGATTGTGACAGGGCAATTACGGAAAGTGTCTTATGACAAGCCAGCACCTGATGGAAGATTTGATGCATGAGATTTCAAAGTAGAATATGGGAAAATCAATTTGACACAAGTGTGTATGAAGCATTGGTAAAGCTACAGTGCAGAGCAAGAGATATCTGTGTAACAAGAGGAAATGGAGGTAGAAAGAACAGAATGTCTATACGATGTTTTGCCTAATAGGAAAACATGAAAGCTATTTAATAGTGGTTAGCTAGTTGTAAGGTAATAAGGAGTGATGCTGAGAGAAAGAGTTGAGAGGCCCCCAACTATCTATTACTGTATGCCTCAATACTTAAACACGACATGGCATGTTAAAGCTGACTGACTAGCTTAACTTCCTGTCCTTAGTTGACATATCACAACTCCAAATAGTACTCAGATGCAATTTTCTTTGTGGCTTGATACTATTCAAAAAGGATAAAGGAACTCATTAAATTAAGTATATTGACTTGTCTATTTCTTGGAGAGAATGGCAAATAAGCATTCATCCAATAAATATAAGAAAATCTGTGAAAGAAATCAAAACTAGCACAACCAGCAGAGTCCATCATGTGTTGAAGCACCATTGTGAATTCCGTCACTACAGCAGCTATTACTCCATGACTGTGAACATAACAATGACTGGGTTCACTAGCAGGCAGTGAGCTATAGCCTGCTGCCAGCAGCTGCATTTAAAGATGTTTTATATGAGAATGTTGATGTACTGGCATTTAAAGTTTATAGTTTAAGCATGGATTCTTGGAACATTTCAATAGCAGACCAACCTGTGAAGTCATAGGAAGGCTTCCAACTAGTGTACAAAATATGCTAGAGTCTGCCTTGTTCAGTAGGGACTGAAGATAAGACAAAGTCTAGACACTGTGCCTCTAGAAAACTCATGATGGTTGAACTAATAAATGTCTAAGTCAACATGAAAGAAAAAGGCAGACATTTTTAAAAACCTCATCCCTAAAAGAAAAAGAAGGCTCTGGTTTGAGGGTGGTGAGTACCATGTGCATACTATTTAATAGCCCTAAACAGATTTTCTTGGTGAGAGAAGCAGGTTTATATCTGTCTATTTTGTTTCTCTTTGATAATGGAAGCTCTCCTCAGGTTTTTTGTTTGTTTGTTTTAGCTTTGTAGCTGACAGACTGAGGGCCAGTTTGCTGTCTCTGCTAAGTTAAGATTAGCATTAAGTAGTTCACGAAAATAGTCTAATACCTTCATGAAGGGTGAGAGTATATACATAACTGGCAATTCCTGTAGTTTAAAGAGTATCTAATTGTGTCTAAAAGTACAGGCTCTTCCACGGGAGAACAGTTGATAATTGCTTAGAATTTACTTGATTTCTGAATGTTTCTGCTTCTTAGGCTTACATTATTATTTTTTTTACTTATAAATGCATTTCGTATTTGCCATTTGCCATCAGGGGTTGCTTTGCTCTCTTTGCTTTCCTGAAAAACAATGATGGATAATGTTCTCTCATCTCACAGACTTTGGTACCATCATAGTTTTCTGTTCTCTAAAAATGAAGTCAATTTCTTTTCATTGACCTTACTCTACCTTGATTTCTTTCTCCTATTGGTACACATGTCAGAATCTGAACTATCTTCTCCAACAGGGTCCTGATGTCCTTGGGGGCACATATTTAATTTTCCATCCCGCTTCAGGTTCTATTTTTCTACATCCATTTTAAATGAAGTGAGCTTCTGCAGTTTTTGTGATATTATGCTCATTCATTTAGTGTAGTCTGTCTTTGTCAGAGTACCCGAGGCAACACACATTGACCTCATGGGAATTCTTTTTGGTATACTCCTCTACCAGTGTTTATTGTTTATTGTCTAGTATAGTCCATTATCATTCTCTCTCTGTCTGTCTCTCTGTCTCAGAAGAGCTCTCTATATCCAGGTTTCCTTGAACTTTTCATCTCTTTGTCTCCACTGCTCAATATGTCACTGTGTCCAGTTTATAGGGCATTGAGAATTGAACCCAGGACTTCATGCATCCTAGGCAAGCATGGTATCAATTGAGCTACATGTATAGTCCCTGATATCTTTTAAATGCTGAAACCATATAAGCAAGCATAGACATGAGAACACATCTACAGAACAAGTGAATATATGCAGAAAAAAACGAGTATTATTCTTAAGTCATTTAAAGTGCACAGGATTGTTAAGTGCTTGTCATTTTCCAGCTGCTAGTGTAGACTTATGGGTTGTTAGCCGTACTTTGGCCAGAAGTGCTATTGTTTTTGCAGTTTAGCTTACTGTTGAACATTCAGTCTGGGCATGTTTTCTCTAATTCTTCATGAGGAAGAACGGCCCTTATGGTCCCTACTATCTGTCTTGCTTCATGAATTTGTATGGCTGGAATGACTTCCAAATGCTTTCTTTCTTTCTTTCTTTCTTTCTTTCTTTCTTTCTTTCTTTCTTTCTTTCTTTCTTTCTTTCTTTTTCTTTCCTTCTTTCTTTTGTTGGTGTTTATTTGCTTTGAGATTATAGTATAATTACATCATTTCCTCTTTCCTTTTCTTCCTGCCGTGTATGATTTGGATTTTTCATATTAAGACTATAATTTAAAAAGCCTATGCAGCGAAAACCAGTAACCCCATCTACTGGAGAGGATAAGTCAAAGGGATCACAACTTCAAAGCCACTCTGAGCAACTTACTGAGATCTTGTCCCATACTGAGAAGATAGAAGAAGGTTCTTACTTCACTGGTACAAGTCTAGCCAGGGATGTTTCAGGCCCTAGGTTTAGTTCCAAAAAATACAAGAACAAAGAAAATAAAAACTTACAATATAAAATGAAGGACAAAACATATGACTACAAGAACATTTCTGTGGTGCTTTAGTCAATGGTGGAGCTCAGGGAAAGGACAGAACTAAATTTTCCAGGAGAGTTCATACAGAGATGCCTTGGCAATTCCAGAGTTCAACTTCACTACCAAGCACACCCAGGAAATCAGACTATCATTTAATGTTTTCATGACACTGTTTGAAGTTTAACTGTGTAGTGTAGACCAGATTCAATTGGTTATATATGAGAGCAAGGACTACTAAAGGAACGAGAAAGCACTCCAGGATGCAGAAGTGATACACATTCCAAATGCAACTTTATCTCTTTGTAATATGCAGTAAGTGACATATTGGGTGACACCTGAAATCTTTATGAGAAAGTGATAGTGCCACCACCAATGATCCCTTTGTTACCAGGACTCTTTCCCTTTCCTCAACTGAGAAATTAAAAGAAAGAAAGAAATAAAACAAGGCTTTGCTGTCGTACTAGTAAATTGTCATTTTAAGGTGTCTGTCCTTTAGGTTAAAGTTCATAGGGGAGTTTGTTCCTTCTACGTATGAGTGTGACATAGTCTATCAAATTTCTGTTTCTTTTTGCTTATACTTCTCTGACCTACTTCTTTCTTTCTTTCTTTCTTTCTTTCTTTCTTTCTTTCTTTCTTTCTTTCTTCCCTCAAAACATATTTACAAGTGAAATGTTGGTCCCAATTTGTAAAGCAATTGTACAATGATCCTCTGAAGTCCATCATTTCTCTAAGAGAAGTAACTTGGGTAAATACTTGAGGCAAAACACCAATTAGAGTGGAAAAAGCTTAGTGGCAGAGCTACATTTTTCCTGGAATCTTACTGAGTCTGCATTCAGGGCTCAGAGACATGTGAACTTTGCAGCACATTCACAGTTAATTTATGTTCTCCCTTGCCTTGAAAAAAATGTTTTTATTAACATGTGTATAAAGCCTAAGACACCAGCCAAAATAAGTACTGTGGGTATACTTTAAGCAAAAAATAAACTGTGTATTTTGGTCTTAACTGGCTTTATGCTTTTCTGATACTATGACAGAATAATCTGTTGTCTGCAAACAGGCTGGAGGATGGCAGATATGGTGAGCAAGACTGTGACACACAAGATGGATCTGGTAAAGTGGCGAGGAAAAAATCAAATCAGGGTTGAGAGAAACTTCATCCTCTAAAAGCATCATGGACGGGCAGGTATGGGTACCTTCTTCTCCCATCCTCCCACCAACATCATTTTGCTTCATGGAGTTCCATCATTTTTCTTCACTCTTCTCCATCATTCAGAAAGCAACTCTGTCCTGAACACAGGCCTTTCCCCCCACACCCATCCTCATGCTATTAGATGCCCAGTCTGTTTCTGTCACCCAGAGATGAAAACATAACCTTCAAATCCACACAGGGGGTAGTTCGGCTTCCTAATAGGCATAAAAGGAAGTCCCAGTGGCCTATAATTTCAAGATGGCACTGTGTAGTTAAATTAGCTTTTCCTTGGGTTAAAAACAGAATGAGAAAACTTCACCCCAGGAGTCACAAAGCTCTCATATGCCATCTCAGGGTCCCTCATTGCAGGCAGCAGCAGGAGGGTCACCACATGCCAGGTCCTCCATGAGAAGACGGCAGTTGGAAACAAATGGAGAGAAAAATAGAAATGCTGTTGCATTTGAGAACACATTATGCAGACATTACCCTTCATTCTAGGCTTGGATTTGCTTTTCCCATGATTTAAAGAGTCTGCTCTTCAGTGCTGTTTTGCATTCTAAAATATATTTCTATTAGTTTTGTTTCAAAAACTCCATGCTTGGGGCTTCATATTAATTTCTGTCTACAGTAGGCAGAGGGCTGGACATACCTGCTTTGTATCCTGAATGGCCCCATCTGCCTAAGTTGGGCAGCTCGGATACAATATTTCTGCTTTGTTATGACCCCACAGGAGGGGGTGGCTAGAGAGCTGCAGACAAGCAGAAAGGAGCTGACCACACATAGGTCCAGCCCTTTCATTTATAAGTCACTATTTGTTTATTTCTTCTCACTGTTCATGGCTGTTCTTTTCTCAGTCTGGCAAGAAGAAAGTATTTCTTCCATCTAGTTGGGACGGTTCGAATGTGAAATCAGACTCCCCCGAGGAGGGATCAGACACAGCAGACAGTGTGAACTGTAAGCCCTACCACAGGCTTAGACAGAACGAGATCAAATATCTGTGACATATGGTGGGAAGATTTTCTCGTCCTGATATTAAACGTGTTAGCAAGAGGAGGAGGGGTGGTCCTGGCAGGAAAGAAAAGAAGGATTAGGTCAGGAGGTGCTTACAGATAATTTGCCATGCATGTTTTCTGAGCTTCAAAATTTCTCTTATGAAGTGCATTAGAAATAATATGGTATTTGATTTAGATCCGTGGGACAAGGGAACAGAAGCTATGGTAGCAATTTTGTTGTATGTTTTAAAAGTTAGAAATAAAGTGAAAAATGAGGAAAAGTAATACCAAACAGATTAGCTAGAAGACTGTGCACTGTGGATGGCATGGGCTGCCACTTTGCACCTGCGAATGGGAGGAGACTAGATGTACCTTAGAAAGCCTAATGAGTGGATTTTCAGATGCTTAAAGCACATGATGTTCACACGATAGCTTATGATCCAGCTGCCTCAGTCAAGCACAAAGAGAGAAAGAGCTAATACTAGCATGGCCACCCTAGGGCAGTCTATACTGGCTCATTCTATTGAGTGTGCCTGCACAATTGTCAAGGAATTTCACAGTTGTTACAGAGTTGACCACCCCTTTTTTGTTGTGGCTTGGTTTCTTGATTATACTCTTTTGGAAGAAATACTCAGGAAGTAAAGGTTTAAGATTCACCATCCTCCCAAACAAGTTTTTCTAAAGTTCTTAACACATGTAGAGACAATGTGGTAAAACTACAAATCTGGAAAGTCATTTTTCAAAATAAGTAATTGCTCATGAATAAATGTCAACATTTTTCTAAATACAAGTATCTCACTGAAATTTATAAGAAGTGGTTATTAGAAAACATGTGGTGCATTGCAATTACTCATTTGTCAAAGCAAGGCAGTGAATGCCTTGTAATAATACGTTATAGATAAGTTTTCTCAAGTTAGGCCTGTGCTTTTGTTGATGACAGTAGCAAATCTTTCCTATTGTTTTCAGTTCTATAGAATTTTTAGCCTTTAATTAAACTAAGATTTTTTTCTTCCAGTCTCCATGTTCATGGTAAACTTACATAATGAATTACTGGTCTTTTCCGTGTGTGTGTGTGTGTGTGTGTGTGTGTGTGTGTGTGTGTGTGTGTGTGTGTGTGTGTGTGTAGGCATTCAGACCCAATGGTTGCAAATTTGGGCTTTAAAAAACAATTAAATTGTCTATTGTAATAAACCCTAGCATTTCGTGCCTTCTTTCATCAAAATAACCTATATTATTGAGGAAACAGGATCATCTTTCAACATAACACAACCTCAAGATTACAATTGAACCATTTTCTAGGTTTGACCCTTTCAAGGGTCATAGCCTGTATGGTTCTCAAGAGTGATATTTAAGAGATTTAATAGCCAATTCAGCAAAAGGTCCATCCAATCAGAACTGAAAAACATCCACTAGTGCTGAAACTGTTGGGTCCCTGGTGCAGCAGGCATTAACCCATGAGTTGCTGCAATAACTGTAGTACACAAGCCTCTTGAAGAGGCCCAGACCAGCAAGCAAGTGTACACAGATCTGTGGCTTTCCTCAACCTCTAGTCTTGCATTATTTCAAAATTACAATGGCTTCATAGGGTCTGGATATGTGTTGGCTATATGTCATCTCTTGAGAGACCTATTCTTTCCTCTTGGAGGTAGCCACAGCTCATGAGCAACTTAGCACCCTGCTTTCCAAGTGTGATTTTTGGAACAATTGCATCATAATACCACTTGGAACCTTGTTAGATAGACCTAATCTGGGTCCCCTCCAAGACTCACAAAACATAAATGTGCATTTTAACAGGATCTCTGGGTGATAGTTGTGTCATTAGAAGTTTGAAAAGGCTAGATAACACATTCTCTCTGGCCAAGGAATAGATAGAAGTTTTGCTAGAAGATTTTAGTTCAGACCACAGATTAGAGAAACACTTTAGAAATAAACAAGACTAAAGCTTTGTTTCATAAGAATCTACTTTAATCAATTTGCTGTGATACTCAGGCAATAAGGGCATCCTTTGAAACCTCACTTGACCATTTTATGTGTATAACGTAAAGAGTAATTCACATCTCCACCTGTTATAATCAGAAGTATGATTCTTTTTTCCTCCATACAAATGGGAAGACCCACCTGGAAAATACATAACAGGAAAGTGTGACTAACTAGCAGACAAGACTCCTGTAAACAGGAATGTATAAGTTGTAGTTTTATGCCAATATTTTTTAAAACCACAAAAGCCTATGAAATTCATACAAGGAATCTGCTATCATTTTAGTTAACTCGATAGTGTCAGTAACAAAGGGTTTCTTTTAAGAAGTGTAGTTGACCCATGTCATCATAGGTCATCACTTTCATCATATGCCACTAGAGTCCATTCATTCCTTATTCATTAATTTAATGTTTCATTCAATACATGCACATCTGTCACCATTATCATGACTGGCAAAAGGGACCTGATTCAATGTCTACAGTAAGTTTTTTGCTATCTTCCATATTCAAAAAGAAAATGTGGCCAATTTCTTTTCTGGTCAAGCTGAAAAGCAAGCACCACACATTACGTCATAACATGTATATATTGTTTAATAATAGAGAGATGATCATATATTAAAGTGAAATTTTTTGTACCAAAAATTTTGTCCTGTTCACCTAAATATTTTTCTGTTGACTTCCTGAGATGAGATATTGACAAAATTTACCTACAAGGCTGTTGGTCACAGTTTGTATTTCTCAGCTGCTGGAACCTTCCACTATCTTCAGGGGAAGAAAATAAAAGGAATTCGTTTTGCCATTACTAATGAATTATCAAACCAAGCCACTCACCTGAGATATGAATTTCTGAGGTTCTGCATACAGAATGTGGGCCTCAAAGAGGGAACCGACTTACACTTGCTTATGGTGTCTAACTCTCTGAATTTCTTTCATGTATACATTCTGCATACTTTTATTGGGAGTCTAAAGTATGGGTTGAATTTTGAGAAATTCAGTCAAGTCAATCAAGAAATGTTTCTTACTCTCATGGTTTTTGGAGTAGAGAGCACTTCTATTAAATCTTCAGTACATTGTATTGTCATTAAATCTTTCTTTGTCTTTATTTCATCTACCAGGCTGCAGTTTTGAGAACAAAGGTTGTCTTATCAAGTTGCATATCCAAATTGGTGTTTAGTTCCTTGAAGACTATTCCGTTTCTGTACAGATGCAGTTGTAATTGATGTCAATATGAGACTATTCAATCTGATAACAGTTTCTCATATGGGCTGTAGATTCTGTTTCTTAATATACAAACATCAATAAGTAACCAACGAAAATGAGAAAGCCCACAATTCTGTTTCCCTAAGGAATATCGAAGCCACTTTCTCTGATTCATTTTATAACTTCCAAACACCAAAAATTCGTAAAAAATGACTGCATGATTAAGTCATTGGGCCTGCCTTTTCTTGTCCTCTACCAACATGGCATTCAGTTATTGATTAAACATTGGTTCTCACAAAAGGAATGAACCCTTACTTTAGCTCATATTTACTAAGGCCACTGAATAATCCACACCAATATAATTAAATTTCATCCTTAAAATATCTTTGAAGTATTGCTAAATAAGTTCCCTTTTTGCGTAGTTAAAAAGTTCAGAGAATGATTACACATTCCCATATACTCTTAAGTGACAAAACTAGTATTCAATTGTTGTTGTTGTTGTGTAAGGAATTCAATGGGATAAACTTCATGCAAGAAAGTGTTAGTATGGATATTTAGCCTGAAAGTCTTTCTATCCTTTTATTTTGCAGAAGAAATGTAAGAACTGTAGCCTAGTCAGTCTCCTCTTTCTATCAAAGAATTCAAGAAATACATGCAGAAATGTACAGAGTGAAAGGATATGTATTTGTGCAAACATACTTACATGAGAAGCCCATCAACATTAAAAAACAAGTACCCACATAGAGTAAACATTAGTTGTATGGAGCAGAATGTATGTAGAACCAGTGTGGTAGGATTCGGGGCCCTCAGTCCCAGGACCCTCCCTTACTCTCTTGGTTTCCTAGAAGTGAATTATTTCCCTCATGGACCTCACTATGACTGACTTACATGCCATTCTATAGCCTTCATCCAGCAGCTGGTGGAAGTAGAAGCCAACATCTACAACTAATCACTGAACTGAACTGGAACCCACTTGCAGAGAAGGATGAGTGATGAGCAAAGGGGTCCAGGCCAGGCTGGTAAAACCCACAGATGCAGCTGGCCTGAACAATGGGGAGTTCTTGGTCCCCAGACTGATAGCTGGGAAACCAGCATGGGACTGATGCAGACCCCATGAATGTGGGTTTCAGTGAGGAGACCTTGGAAATCTTTGGGGCCTCCTGTAGTAGATCAGTACTTATCCCTAGCATAGGTGTGGACTTTGGGAGCCCATTCCACATAGAGGGATACTCTCTGAGCCAAGATACACAGGGGTGGGCCTAGGCCCTATCCCAAAGGATAAGATAGACTCTGATGACCCCCTAAGGAAGGCCTCCCCCTCCCTGGGGAACAGAAAGGATATGTGATAGGTAGGGTTCTAGTTGGGGGAATGGTAGGGAAAGAGGGGAAGGAAAGGGAACTGGGATTGACATGTAAAACAATCTTGTTTCTAATTCAAGTAAAAAATCTGCAAAAAAAGAAAATTAAAAAAAGAATGCATTAAAATGCATGTGAACATACTTATAAATGTTAAAGTCCTATGTATCCTAAGACTTGGGGAAACTGCTGTATGGTGGGTAACTAGAATATATACATTAGGGATAGATGCAAGTACGCTAAACCTACAGTCCAAAACCTGGAAAGTTGATATGGAACTAAGAAGTATATTTAGCATCTTCTTCCTTCAGTAAGCAGTCCACCCAGTCCCACTGATTTTATACCCTAAATATCCCAATTCATGAATTCTTGTCATATTTGCTACCAGTGCTTATTTCAACCTACTACTTTCTTCTGCATAGACCCCAGCAATAGATTTTTGGCACCTCTCCCACCACTTGTTTCATATTATTCAAGCTTCATATTGTAGCCTGAATATAAGTGAGCTTTTCCAAGGAGAAATGTTTAGGTGGCCTTTCTTAGATCATCACTCAAGATGCTTGACGTACACAGCATCACCTGCGAGCTCTGTGGGGTATCACCCCTGCCCATGATGTCCTACTTGATTTAGGGTCCTTGACAGTCTCTTATCTCTCATCATTGAAAATGCCACACTTATCATAAACCTTTAGCTGTGTGTTCTTCTGGCTGGAATATTCTTCTTGCCCACTTTTGTTGGTTAACTGTTACATCTTGAAACTCCACTTCCAAGTTCCCCACTAGCCTCAGAGCTATCCTTTCTAAAGTGGCAAAGTTGTATCTTGACTTTTCATTCTCTTTGCTTCACAGCTCTTCATCTCAATTTGAGAGCTTTGGAATTGGCATCTATTTGTTGCTTTTTGCTCATCTTTGCATTTCCTTACAATGTGACTGACAGTGTAAGTAAATGCTTCTTGGCTAACAGAATGTATAAATAAATGTAATGGATATATCAGACTCTTTTTTTAAAGGAGCATTTGGTATATGAACAAAGAAAAATCATGTGCCCATAAATGCTCAGACTTCAATAATAAAAAAGCAGTGGTAACATTTCTTTTATATTTACTGTGTTTGTGGCATGGTGCTAAGCAAGCCCTTCAGAGCTATCTTATTTCATTCTTACAATTAATCTTAGACATGGATATTATCAGGTTACATGATTATCATTGACTAGTGTCTTGGACTATTTTCGATTGCTATAACAAAATATTGGAAGCTATGTTATAAATAAAAGAGGTTTACTTAGCTTACAGTTTTGGAAGTTGGAATGCAAAGATTGAGCATGTCTGCTGCTTTAGCCTCAAGAGAGACTTCTGTTTATTTCAGTTTGATGAGTGTTTAGAAGGAATGTTTAGAAGAGGGGTCAGTCATACAGAAAGTCAAGATACAAAAGGAACTTAGGAGCTGGGGCTGCTAAGTCACCCTCATGAGAAGTGGAGTTTCAAAACTCCACCTAATTGGAGTTTTGAAATATATTAGTCCCTTTTAGTTGTGATTCCCCAACTGACCTAACCCTTACAACTAGGCCTTGCCTCTCTGAGCTTACACCACCTTTATGTTATCACATGGAGAAGTAAGTATACAACACATGGAACTTTGGGGTGCAACCCAAACAATTTCCTCACCATAGCAGTAGGTTAATCTTTCTGTTCAATGTTATCAGTGATCTCTCCCAGGTCACACAGTCAGTCAGATGAGGCTATATTGGATATTTACTGCAAGGATTTTTAATCATTCACAGACTTAATAGAAGGCTAAAGAAGAATACTAGTAGGAGGCATAGCTGAGACATGGTAGCCAGGAGAAAGACGACAGCCAAGTTCCAGTCACAAGAAGATCATCTCAGTGACAAACTTGGTACTATCTATCTCTCTAGCTGGCTTCTTCACTCCCTTGCCTTGGCTGTAAATAATTGATGTACTTGTAGTATATTCTCCAGGTTCTAAGCCCCGAAAAAGGGTACCTCATTGGTTGATCGCAGGTCATATGCCAAGGATGAGTGGGATGAGTCAGCATCTTTTCTCCTGCCAAGATTCTGAAATGGGAGATTACCCCAGATTGAAGAGGAGGTAGAAAACCAGCATCCTACCTTTGACACACATCCAAGACTTTGGTGTGCTTCTGTCTCTTGAACTTGCCAATGTGTATAAACACATGGAGTGCCCAAAAAGTCATGTTTCATGTGTGCTGCTCTTTAAGCTGTTGGTAACTTCAAGAGCCTCCAGGATGATAGACTTGGGCAAGTTGATTCATAGCTAAGAAACAAACATCTGCACTTCAGTAACATGGATGTTGGAAGAATAATGACACGCTACCGGAGTATTTCCCATAATCCTTCCGAAGGTCTGGCTGTCTTCATGAAGACCTCCTTTATGGAAGGTCTCAGCAGGGAAATATCTTACTAAGCCTTCTAATCAAGAGCTACCTTCATGAAACAATGGGCCATTAAAGGAAGGTATTGTACAAAGATAGAGAGGGACTTAGACAAAGTTCTAGAGTCTGCATTATCCCATGGACTTGTACTGGGGTCGTTTAATCCCAATGAAGAATAAAAAGATTTTTCCTATGCTAGAATATACAAAAGATTCTGCCTCAAGATCTTCCCACACCTGTGTCTTAGAATGTGAAATGAAGAGCTTATACAATCTAATCAGTCGACCTCAGGCATGAACACAGTTTACAAAGACTTCAATAAACATGTTTCCCAATTGAGATATAGAAAACTAAATTTGAGCAGAGGCTGTTCTTATTTTCTTATGTGGGGGAAGTGATCTCTCATGTCTAATAAAACATAGAACCCCACAGTCCAATAGGCCATCAATACCACTTGATTTTACGAACAAATGGATCTTTGCTGATCCCATAATCACAGGGTACTTGAATTTTCCCCAAGGTTTAATCTTTCTGTTTGACTGTTGTGGAAATTTCTGGTTATACCCTGCATGGGTTCTCTAGAGAACCTGGCGTTTCTTCAGCCTGGACTTCTCTGAACATGCTTTCCTAATAAGTATTTGTATCTTTGTCTGTTCTTTCTTTGGTCAGTTCATCAACCTGTGATAGCGCACAGCCAGTGATTCAGACAAAAGGAGTAAAAGTTGATGTTTACATCTGTGATCTACAAGTAACAATAGCATTTGTTTTCCATTGCTCTTCGTTACTTTTCATTACCATGCTCAGAGGCAGGTATCAAAATGATATTTGATGTTGACATGGGGAAGCTGGGAGCAGGGATGGAAGGCATGCTCCCCCTAATCTGCCATTTTTACCTTGACCTTAGAATCATTCTGAGCCGAATCAACCTATGATTGGGTGGAAGGCCTGCTCTGTACCTCTATGGAAACTTGATCCTAAGCCTGTTTGGGAGTGAGTACCCATGTAATATGGAGTAAAAGGGTCTCTAACTGGGAAATTAGAGACTGACTATAAGTCCCTCCTAAACATTGAACCCAGTAGTGTCCCAGTTTTTATCAGTATTTGTATCCCAACAGTTTAAAAATCACCCCCCCCCCCGCCCTGAGACAGGGTTTCTCTTTATAGCCCTGGCTGTGCTGGAACTGACTCTCTAGACCAGAAGTTTAATCTTAATTTGTCCTTTGTCAACTGATACTCATTCTAGCTACATATGACATTGTTGAAGATGAAGATGGCCCTTAACTAAACTTTGCACAAATGCAGGTCCCTCTACAAGCACAAGTGTTCTTCTTAACCGCTGAGCTATTTTTCCATGCTCAAATTCTACTTTTATTTTTTTTAAAACTAAAGTCCCATTTCATGTTGATTTCAAGATTGGTTGTTCAGAGGTTCCACAGACTGTTTTCCCCTCAACAATCTATGTCATCTGTTCTTCCAGCACCTCCATCCTTGCAGTGCATGCATTTCCCTATTTATACTATGGTCATCCATCTTCACAGCCCGTATGGCAATGAAACAGTGCAGTAATACAGATGGTACTAGGCTACAGGTGGGAAGACCTGGCTCTAAGGTCAACTCACATGCCCTTGACAATGTCACCGGGTCTCATGCACACAACCTCCTCCTCATTTATAAAGTAGCAACACAGTCATTCATACCTCAGGCACCTCCTGGCACTCACATTTTACAGGCTGAAGGAAAGAAAACATTTAGTGAGTATTTTCAACTTGCAAAGGGGGTACAAGCATTTCACATGTTTAATCTTTTAATCCCCATAACAAACCTGTGGGGTTGGTATTGTTGCACCCATTTTTAATTAATGAGCAAGTATGCTCAAAGGGATTATGCTGGCTGCCCTATAGCACCAATCTAAATAGTACTGGGCTTTGATCTAAATAAAAGACAGTTGGAGCATTATGCTTTCGAGAAAACCTTGCTTGATCTTTTAGGCTGGCCTGAATTCCCACCCCAGTGCTGTAATAGCATTTAGTTCGTTACATTGCAGTTAACCATATACAGTCCGATGGTCCGTCCTATGAATACAGTTTCCTCTGGGGTAGTGATCATGTGTTATTCTTCCTCATATTTACAACATCAAAAATAGTGTCTGGTTCATGGCAGACATACTAAACTTTTAGTTTGAATTAAGCTCATTGCATCCTTTGCCATATTAATGTTATATGAGATGAATAACCCATTTCCATAGGCCCTGACAATTATTTCAACCCAGTACCTTCACCATCTCCCACTTCCATGTGAATCTTTAGGAAAATACATGGTGCCCAGTTGATTGATTTTCTATTTAGGAAAGCAACATCTTTTCTGGGTACTTTTTATATTGTCTCCTTCATTTTGTTGGCAGATGCCCCTCATTTTCTCTGCATAGATTGTAGCATGTTTCAGAGGACTTGAATATTGTATTAATGTATTTTAATAGAGAAGCAATCATACTCTCTCTGAGAAATAAGGTGAATTTGGCTCCCAGAAACCCCTGCCCCACTAAGCATCTGTGCCTGTGGCTATTTTCATGGAAGCCACGATGTTAGTGTAAATGGTTAACTTGAAAGAACAGAGTCACCTAGGAAATGGGTCTCTGGGTATGCATGTGGGGAATTATCTTGATTGTGTTCATTGATGTGGGAGGGACTCATCTTAATTGTGGATGGAGACATTCCCTGGCCAGAGGAACCTGGATTGTATAAAGTGAAGAAGCAAGCTGGGCTCTAACTTTCATGCATTCATGGCTCCTCTTGTGACAGTTGATTAATGTGATGAGGTGCTTCCAGCTCTTGCTGTGTTGACCTCTCCGTGATGATGTTTCATTAACTGTCAAGCATAGCATCAGCCATTTCTCCCTTAAGTTGCCCTTGTCAGAACATTTTATCACTGCACAAGTAGCCAATGTGGCTGCATCTGTACTATCCACTTGCTGGCATTCTCTGTGTGTTTTTCTTATAGGAAAGAAAAAACTGATGTCTGGCTCCTCCATGTAAGTTAGAGCAGGGCCCACTGGGTAATTGTAGAGGTTGTCTCTGTGTGTCAGGGCTTCAACTACATTTCTGTGCCCTTTTTTCTCCACTTAAAGACAGAAGTTTCACAGAAAGAGACTGACCTTTAAGCCCAATAAGATGACCTAGCTCTGGCTGCACACAGGAGCTGGGAGATCACACTGCTGTTTTGCTGACTTCTAAACAATAAAAACACTATTCTGTGGATTACCTTTCTACATAGTATTTTAAGTAGCAGTCGGTGAACAAAAAAGTACTGATAGACATTTATAATTGGAAGAAAATAAGCCTCAGGATATCTAGAATGCAGTCATGGAAAGGGTCTTTGTCTGTAGGATTATTGCCTGCTGAGAAGTCTTTTTCAGCCTTTCTAGGTGCTTTATGAAGAAGTTAATTACATTTGTGAGCAAAGGCTCAATCCTTAACCAGAAGGGTCACCTCTTAGAACTCTTTTGTGGTTGTTTGTTTATTTTCACCTTGAATTTTAATCCATAAGTGAAAGTGATGTTTCCCCACAGTAGAATACTTGGGAGAAGAGGACCAGCTTACTCGCCCTCACACATCTCTGTAATAACTGCACTCTCAGCCAATCTAAAACAAAACAAAAATAAACATAAAAAACAAATAAATAAATGAGCTGCTTTTTCCTGAAAAAGAAAAGCATGGAGAGCTTGATTGTACTTCCTGTGTGTGTGGTGTAGAAATGACTTGCATGATAGGTGACTGACGCAATGTGGCTTTGCAAGACACCCAGGCCTTTGTTACTGAAGGTTCATAGAATGCCACAGATGCATAGGAGGATGTGGTATTTTATGAAGGATTGAGAATTGAATTAAATGATGCATAGCGTCCATTTATCCATAGGCTTTGGTAAGTCCCAGCTCCTAGGCACAAACCTTCCAGCCCCAGCTAAAGCACACACACGTGTACAATTACCATTCTAATTTCCTCTATGCTATATTCTGTTTGCTTAGTAGTAATAGGACCCTTGTTTTCACTGATATTATTGGCAACATGACAGACAATGAAGTAAACTAGATACTGAAAAGATCCACTAGCAGTGATCCAGTAAGGTGATTTACATTTGATAATTATTTTTATTTATTTAAATATTCTAGAGTATACCTAATCTAGTTCTTTGTCAAGACCTTTGGTGCTTAATGAATAAACTACTAATATTTTATTATTAGCTTTCTAATTCCCAATTATGATCTGTAGTAATGATAGTCCCACCAGATAACAGAAAATGCTTTCTTTAAAGAGTGTCATCCCAAGTACAATACTTTTTGTGATTATTCATTTACTCTTTTAAAAAAGTCTTTTATTGGCTTTTGTATGACTCAGTTAATAATTAGGGTTTTTTTTCTCTTTGGTTTGTTTAGAAATTGCCTTTTAGAGCCAATAATGAGACATTTTATGCCAACTAAAACAAACATAGTGAAAGATAAATCTATGAAAATTAGAGATATATTAGGGGCATAACTCAGTCAACAAAATGCTGGCTACTCAGACAGGAAGACCTGAATTTTATCCTCAGCATCCACATTACAGATTGCATAATGTTAACTTCTATACACATGTACAAGCAGGCTTAAATACCGGTACACACAAAGAAACTAAGTAAAAATGTAAAAATCAGTTGACAAACAGGATATGGACATACTTCAGTCCTCTCTAGTTAACTCCAGCCTTTCAAATTGATCAAAAATGCAAACCCACATGATGAGGTTTATGAACAATACTCTGTGTTTGTGTTCCTGAAGACAAGATGCCATCCTGATCCCCCTTCCAATTACAACTGACAACTTAGCAAAACTTCTGTCATGGACACAAAGCACTCAGGAAAATGAGGTACCACCCACATGGACAATTCATTTTCTCTGTGTAGACTTCTCTATACCCTTTACCCAGGACATCCCAAATTCCACTGTTCTATTTGTTTACATGCTAATATTCAGCAACATGATCACAGGCTATGTATGAACCAAAGGAAGAATTTATTATTCAGCTGGTCAGTCCCTATATTGAAGGGGTTTATGGTATGCCAGAAATTCTTACAATGGCCTCTTGTATAATTAGTTGCCCCATCCCTCAGTACTAATGGGATGGGTCTGAAGCCACAGGGAGGTGGTTTATATGAAATATTTCCTCCCTACCTCCTTCATCAAAAGCTATCTTTCTTGTATTGGAAATTGTCAGGGTAATATCTTGTCAGATCTTTCATAGAAAAGGAAATATTAAACGCAATTTGAGAGAACCACCTTGAGCTTAATCAGTGCTTGATGTTTTGAAAACATTTCTCATATTATTGAAAAAAAGGAGACAGAGAACAAGGTGAGGATCGGTAGACTGTAAATAGAAATGTTCTCCTAATTCTTTTAAAAACATACAATAAACCAATACAGCAGGACGGTGATTGGTAATTTAGCATAACTGAGTTGAGTGATGTCTTTGCTAGTCCCACTGAACAAGACAGCACTCTATTTCCCATGAGCCCCCTTGCTCGCTTTCTTCCAAATCAGCTTCATCTCATTCCTAGAGGCTGCTGTTTATAATGAAGTGGAAACGACCTTCTGAAGCTGATTACTTAAATCAAGCTCAAGTTCTGTAGGTCTCTTCCGTGATTCCCTTTTGATACTAAATAGAATCAGAACTTCAAAGGGTAGCTTAGGGAAGAGAAAAAACTATCTGGGAATGTGTACAGTGTAAACTGGGGAAGTCATCAGATATCAGTCAATTAAGTTTGAGATACAAAACAAAGGAATCAAAAATCTCTTCCTCCTGTGCCTGATTCTAAAATAAACACACAGCTCTCCATAACAAGTTTAGACTGTTTGAAATGTCCAAGCTATGAGCTGAGGGTTTCACTGCACAGCCTGCCTGCCTCCTGCTTGGGTATGCAATCTTTGTGGTGACATCATTCCCTTAGCTTCCATGTGCCCAGGTGACTCATATCCACAGTCCTTTAGAAGTCTCCATGGTTCTCCTCCACTAGTAAGGAAAATTCCACATTTCCTCTCAGGCAGTGTCTACTTTCCTCAAGAGTACGCACAGCATATGGCTGTTCAGTGTTCTGAGGAACAGTCTCGCATATTTCCTCCCCCTACTCTTTAGCTTATAATTTCTTTATGTGCCCTGGCTCATGGGTAAATGTATACCCAATGTTGGTGCCTCCATCAGAGCTCAGCTTTGGTTTCTGTTCTGAGTTTCTTCGTGCTGAAAGGTGCAGCCCCAGACATCACCTGGAAACCTCAGTAGTGATGCCTTACCCTCTGTGAATTTCTTACACTGTGCAACTATCATAGAATTTGTAGTTCCCATCTCTTGTGGCCTGTTTGTATATGTAGCTGTGTTTGTGGTAGGATGTAGCCCTCCAAGTTATTTTTATTTCTCTTTACTTAGGATTTACATTTGGTACTTCAGGACTCCCAGAACAGTCCATTGCTTATTAACTTCTGCATTGAACAAGTGTAGTTCATATAGAATTCTTCTTTCACAGGCTTTAGGGATTATAGCCACTGAACTAAAACACATGCATTTTGCATGCCTTCTGGACCAATGTATCTACGAGTGTGGTCTTCTGTTTCTGAACTGCAAACAGGGCTTTACCTCTTAATAATGATACCAGGAAATTATGTCAAAATGTATACTGACTGACACACTGTCTCTTTCATTTAAAAATGCTGTGAGAATTTCTCTGATTTCTTTCTCAACACATTTATCATCCATATATAGTAGGGCTACTGATTTTTTTGAGTTAATCTTGTATCCTGCCACTTTGCTGAAGGTGTTTATCAGCTGTAGGAGTTCCCTGGTAGAGTTTTTCAGTTCACTTATGTAGACTATCATATCATCGGCAAACAGTGAAAGCTTGACTTCTTCCATTCCAATTTGTATCCCCTTGATCTCCTTTTGTTGTCTTATTGCTCTAGCTAGAACTTCCAGGACAATATTGAAGAGATATGGAGAGATGCAAAGAAGGAGGACTGGTGAGCACAGAGGTCCATACCAGGCTGGTGGAACCCACAGAAACAGCTGACATGAACAAGGGAAAACTCTTGGTCCCCAGACTGATAGCTGGGAAACCAGCATGGGACTGATCCAGAATCCCTGAATGTGGGTGTCAGTGAGTAGACCTTGGAAATCTATGGGGCCTCTTGTAGTGGATCAGTACTTATTGCTAGCATAGGAATGGACTTTAGGAGCCCATCTCACATGAAGGGATACTCCCTGAGCCTAGACACATGGGGTTTGGCCTAGGCCCTAACCAAAAGAATATGACAAACTTTGAAGACCCCCCATGGAAGGGCTTACCGTCCCTGGGGAGCAGAAAGGGTATGGGATAGGTAGGGTGTTAGTGGAGGGGCAGGGGAGGACGGGAGGGAGAGGGACCTGGGATTGACATGTAAAATAATAGCCAGAACCTGGAAGCAAACTAGATGCCCCTCAACTGAAGAATGGATTGAGAAAATTTGGTACATTTATACAATGGAGTACTTCTCAGCAGAAAAAAGCAATGGAATCTTGAAATTCGTAGGCAAATGGATGGAACTAGAAGAAACCATCCTGAGTGAGGTAACCCAATCACAAAAAGACAAACATGGTATGTACTCACTCATATATGAATTTTAGACATAGAGCAAAGGTTTACCAGCCTATAATCCTCTTCCCCAAAGAAACTAGGAATCATGAAGGACTCTAAGGGATAAATAGACCCCAGGAATGGGAAGTGGCATGAACTCTTGAGCTAATTGAGAGCATGAGGGTAGGGGAGAGGGTGTTGCTACAATTAGAGCACAGGAAGAAGAGGAGAGGAGAGGAAATGGAGGAACAGAGATATTGAGTAGGGGGACGAATAGAGGAAAGAGAGCAGCATGAGAGATACCATACTAGAAGGAGCCACTATAGGTCTGAGAAGAGATCTGGAACTAGGGAGATCTCCAGAGACCTACAAGGATGACACGATCTGACAATCCAGACATTGGAGGAGAGGATAACCTAAAAGCCCTTCCCCTAGAATGAGATTGATGACTACTTTTTATGCCATCCTAGAGCCCTCATCCAGTGGTTGATGGAAGCAGAGACAGACATCCACAGAAATACACTGAGCTGAAATCGGGAGTTTAGTTGAAGAGAGGGAGGAATGAAGAGCGAAGGGATCTGTACCAGGTTGGAGAAACCCACAGAAACAGTTGGCCTGAACAAGGCTAAGCATATCCACCCCAGACGCTATCTGGGAGGCCAGTACAAGACTGATCCCCTGAATATGGATGCCAATAAGGAGGCCTCTGCACTCCAGGGAGCCTCTGGAAGTGGACTAGCATTTTCCCTGGTGTAAGAAGGGACTTTGAGAGCCCATCCCACGTGAAGGGATACACTCTGGCTCTGGACACATGGGGAAGGGGCCAGGTCCAGCACAGGAAGATTTGGTGGACTTTGCAGAGTCCTTGTTGAGGGCCCTACCCTGCCTGGGGAGAGGGGGTGGATGGGGTGGGGAGTAGGTTGGAGGTGGGGGAGGAGGGATGGGGGTGAGGGGAGGGAGAGGGAGAAGGGACTTACATGTGAAACAAGCCTGTTCCCTAACTTGAATTAATAAAAAAAGGAAAAAAATAAAAATGAAATACTAAAGATATAGTATTGAAATAAAAAATCAAAAACAAAAAAGGAGAAAAAAATAAATAAAATACTGTGAAAAGAAAATCCAATTGAACTGACTGAAAATGAGACATAATTGGCATATTCTGGCTTAATCTCAGACTAGTGTCAGAAAGCAGTAACACCCCTTTCAGGGCCTGAAGTTTATACAGCAATGCTGTTTATACTTTATTATGTTATTGTTATGGGGAAGCTTTTTAGTACCTTAAGATTTGAATTTCAACGGCATCAAGGCCAGATTTTCAGCTCCCTTCTTCAATATTCTCAGTAACACCATATGCCTTCTCAGGGCTACAGCTCACAGGGATAACTGCTGGGTTAAAGGTGTCATCTATGGGATTTGTGACACTGGGAACGCCTCTGAAATTGTTTATATGCTCTCCAAATAAGAAGCAGCTTTTGATAAGTAAATTAAATGCCAAAAGTAAACATTATTAACACCATTAAATCCTGGGAAAAAGTGAAAATATAAAAATCAAAGTAGATTTTATTGCATTGTATCTGTGAGTTTTCTTATCTAGTGGATTCAATCATCTGTAAATGGAATCATTAAATATTACATCTGCATGGAACATGTGCAGCTTTTTTTCTTCTCATTATGTAAACACTGCACTATAGCAACTATAAGTACAGCATTTCCATTAGATATTATGATTAATCAAGGGATTATTTGAGTAGATCTGGTGAAATGACTTATCTAGTAAAGGTGCCTAAGCATAAGTCTGACGCCCTGAGCTTTATCCCTAGAACCCTCACGCTAAAGGCAGAAGGAGAGAGTGGATTTCCCAGTTGTCCTTTCACCTCCCCAGGTGCTATTTGGCAGACATACCCCTCACACACATTCAACATACTTATACAAATATAAAAATTACTTAAAATGTACATGGGAGCTTGTACATAGGCTATAGGTCAATTCTAAATCAGTTTGTGCAAGTGGTTTGAACACTGGGGATTTTGGAATCTGTGGAGTTCACGGAATTGGTCACCTTCAGATAGCAAGGGACAACTGTCAGAACAACTGTTTATATTAATAAATTCATATGTTCCCTTTCCTTCAGCTATAGTTATGAGCATTTTACAGTTCAATATGAATTTGTGATCTCAGTTTCAATTAGAAAACTACAGAAACACATGGAGCTTATCATTATTGCAAAAGTCATAATAAAATCAAAAACAAAAAACCCCTTAGAATTAACTCAAAATTAAAACAAATCTATTCAACATCTGAAGCTAGTAAATAAAAGTTAGGCTTTGTGTCCTGTGGTTATATTAATGTAAACTAGAATGTGTAGATATGTCTGCTCTTTATTTTCAATATCTTGTCATTTTAAGTTTTGTACCAAGATAATAATACGACAAAAATTTATATATGTCTGGACATGCATTCAGACATAAAAATTCATTATTCTGTGCTAAATAAATAAAAATGGTGAGAGAATTATTCTCCAGTTGACTTTATTGTAAACTATGAAAACCTAGTAATGTAATAAGCATAAAAATGCATTATTATAGGCTGTTTTAAATTATCATTTAAGAGAGCCCAACTCTTTGCAGTAGTAAGTTAGACTAGCAGTTCCACTTTTGGATGTGAATTGCTGTTTGAAGGAGATGAAATGGATTTTTTCTTCCTGCTGGCTTATTTTTTTCTGTTTTAGCATTGTGTAAGTCATGTTAAGAGCACTGTCAGAATATGATCCTTTAGACTAATTTGGGTTGCTAGCAGAAGTCATTTTGTATAATTCTCAAATTACCTAATATTTGAACTGAAAACATTATGTCAAGTCCCTGGATACAGTTGACCTACTTTCTCTCCCATTGCCTTTGTGCAGTGTGTCTAACACAGGTGACATTGATGGGTGACTCAAAAGGAACAGCCACAGAGCTTCATGTTGAGATGCCAGTGAAGAATGCTCCTGCCCTCTACCCTCATTCTTATTTTAGTAGCTTATACACCCGTCAGCTTGAGGATGGCCAACACAGACGTCTGAAAATTTTGTGCCCGCTTATGAGAGTAAAAAAGTTACTCTTTCTTTAAAGTATGTTCATGTCAATCACCACCATGAATGTGCCTGATAACAGAAACCAAGGAGCCTTCTGCCTGACTGGTACTTGGATGTGAGCTGACTCTCATACTTGAGCCAGTTCTTCATCTGCACTCTATTATCTGTAGGCATCACCAGCCTTTGCAAGCCTTCTAGAGTAACTGTCCACTCGTCTTTTTGTCTTTAACTATTGCAGCTGATGAGTCCCTGCCAGCCACTACTAAAATGTCTTATTTTATTTGCTTATTACGTGTCCCTTTCTGGACAGTGTAACTTCATGAGAACAGTGAATTTATATGTGTTTTTGTGTTACAGCTCAGAGCCTATCACAATGTCTGGCATGCATTAAATCTTAGCTAATAACCTTGAGCAACTGATGAATTAGTGAACACATTCTGCATATGTGGGATTGTTCTTTTGGCAGTTTGGTGTTTATAGGAAGAGCTTCAGATGACTTAAATTGGCTGAAGAGGAATAGAACATGCCTTGAAAAATCCTGTTTATTACTAATATCATATGATATAATAGTAATACCTGCTTTTTCATTGTGCTCCCAATAATACTGACCTAGAAATGAGCTTCAGATGGGTTTCTGACTCTCAAACGCCACATGTTTCATTGTTTTGGTATCTGCAATGTGGTCATTCTCTAAAGAGCACACTATTTTCACATCTTAGACATGACAGATCTAAAGCCATCTTTTAAAAATATAGCTTCTAGAATTTGTAATTTACAAAGAATTCTTGAATATGAGATTTTTGCAATTTTGGGGCAAGTCAGAAGACAGGGATTTATTCTCACAAAGTGAGAATGAACTGTTTTTTTAAGTGAAGTGAAATGACTGTTGATTGTGTTCCTAGTGTCAGTGATTGTTCATCTTTAAATGTCATACAGGAAGGAACAATAATAATCAAGGAATGTAAAAACTATAATTTTGTGATTTCAGCTAAAAATTTTTAACTGATATTGTCACAGGTTTTTCAGGAAATGTCATCAAGAAGCATCAAATATTTGGGGTGGGGGAGAAGAAGATCGCTTTGTATCATTGTTTATGTGTAAAGATTATTTAGAATTCTCAATAAGAAGCTCTCTCCAATGACTTTTGGATTCTGTTATGCCTGACCTACTTCCCAGGACTACTTTGTAAATAGTAGTAAGAGAAGCTTTGAAAAGTATAGAAATAGTTCAAGATGGAATCCAGATTGGATCAAAGTAGCCTTTCAGGGCAACATGAGCTAGAAGTAGTAGTACTCAGGGACTAGCATCCACATGACTAACCTATCAAAGTAGATGTATTGCTCAAATGTTTATGATATTTTCCACACTGAACTGAAGACTTAATTCAATTACAAGATGCTTTGTGTGTGTAATTAAGAAATTTACTCTAAAATATGTGCATAACTCCAAGGACTGAGAACAAAGTTGTAAAGCGATTTTAAAAAGGAGTAACAAAGAATGAAAGCTGAAAACTAATGTTTCTTTAATTCAGGATCATAAAGTCATGGTTATCAAGGAGTTCTGCTAACATAATAGAGATATTATTTATTTTATTATTACCAGATAAATGGAATATAATATAGAACTCAGAAATGGACCCACATTTAGCTAGTCCATTTTTAATGAATGCAGCAGAGAAATCAAGTGTACAAAGAAAAATCTTCCTCACCAAGGGTGCTGGTTCAGCTCGCCAAAAATGAAGACATCTCAGCTCTACCAAGTAATTATAGATGAAGAATTAGAGGCCCAAAACAAAAGGTGATATTATAGAACAATATTGGAAAATATATTTATAAATTTCGTATGAACAAATGTTTCTTAGAACAAACAATAACCAGAGAGAAAAATTGATATGCTGAAATCCATTTAAAAAGGTTTTACCCATCAAAATAAATAATTTAGAAAATTAATTGGCAATATATATAATTAATATATATATAATATATATGGTAAAAGATTATAGAACATATTGGTCTCAAAATGATTAGTGTACTGGGCATTAAAATTCTTAAAGTTCACAACAAAAGGAAAAACATCTCAAGAAAAATGCACAAATTATTAGAATATATACCTTACCAAGAAATGTGTACAGATGCTAAAATTATGTAAAAAGATCAATCTTTGTTAATCCTCAGGAAATTTGCAAATTTAAACCTTGATGAAAACAATTAAAATTAAAAAGGCTAACCTTGTCCAATATTGGACAAACTCTGAAGAAAATGGAATCTCACGTGTTATTATTGAGTATAAAATGACACCAAGGCTTTGTAAAATGGCCTGACGGCATTTTGTTACCTAAAACAGTACTCCTGAGTAGTTTTCCAAGAGAAATGAGAGCACATCTTCACAAAAACAATTGCTCTTAGGATATTTGAGCAGCTTTATTCAAAACAACCTGAAATTGGTAATGGCTCAGTGGCTCACCATAGAGGGCTGGCTAGACCTGGCTGGCTTATTCATATAAGAAGCCATGGATCACCAATTGAGAAGAGCACAATATTGATACAGAGGGGGAAGTGGCTGAATCTCAAATTTATTGTGCTGACAAAAAGCTCAACATCAAATTGGCATGTTACATAGTTTCATTTAGGTGGAGTCCTTTTGGAAGTCATGCAGTGTCCCTGAAAAAAAGAGTCAGAGCTGTGGTTGGCCCCTGCTGAGAGCATGGAGGGGAAGATAGAGGCTATCCAGGTCCTAGACTCTAGGAGGAAGTGTGAGGGAATCTTTTTGGATGACAGTAACATACTACTTTGAAAGAAATTGTGTAACTTCATGTATGCACTCATCAAGATTAAGGAAATTGTCAGCTTATAATTATCAACGGAGAGCCTTATGAGAAGCAAATAATCACAATGAACTATATGAGATTACATTTTCAGAAGGTAAGCTTTCTGTAGCACCTTGTGCTTTAGTCTGCGCTCCATGGAGCAGTTAGTGGGCTCAGTGCCTCTGTGTGTCCTTCAATTCTGTCTCATTTTATAAAGGTGAATCCAGAATGTTTAGATATCCATGGGAACTCTGATCTCTGTGACCTCTTAACAAGTGTTAAGAAACCCAAGTGTAGAATACTCCTTTAGGTTAATAAAATGCTTCATGGATTTATTAACCATGAAACATATTTTTACATTGAAATTTAATAAAACAGTTTTATGTACTTATGTTAGGGGTTTTAAAAGTCCAATCAAAGTGAGTATGAGCAAATAATTGAGGAGTACCCATTATAATATGATCCCCAATGTAAATTATAAGGCAGCAGGATGAGGACACAAATTTTGCATGTGCTTCATGCCTTAGTGTTAAGAATCATTAAAGCTTCAGTTAGTATTTTGAAATGATTAGTAAAAAGGAATCCTCAGTGCTAACAATTGTTAAACAATGTGATATTTCTGATTGAAGAATATTAGATTTCCCACAACTCTTTATGAAGCTCATATGCCAGTTTGTAGCTCTTAGTGATAGTCCAGTGCCCGTTGACATGCTAGGAATAGCTACACTTAAGAATTCAAAGTTAGGGCATTTTGGTTTTAAAATGCAGGTAGCATGTCTCAGTTAAAACAAAACATACAGTTAGAAATGGGAAAGCTTAATAACTATACTTCCTGCATTTTATGAAATAGGTACTTTTAATATTTCAAAGAAATGAAACTAGATCTGAAGTAGGCAAGAAAAAAATATTTCTGTGTCCATTACTTTAAATGGATACAAGTTTGAAATATTTTATTCTGTAATATTATGTTCAGTCAGATCTGGCCAGTGTTCAAATATGCATTACCATTTTGTGTGTTTGGCTTTGGGTACCCACTTCAGATTGTTTCTAGATCTTCATTGATTCTGACCACATATCCTACAATAGGTATACATGGACAGTTCTATTCTCCCTTTGATAAAGGGAAAAAATCCATATTCCATTTCATATTGGATTAAAACTATGGCCATAGGTTTCAGTAGAGTAGCATGTTTGATCTTAATAGTAACATGATTTTAAAGGTCAGCTTTAACTGTGACCATAAAATGTTATAAAACAAAGCATGGTTTGATTGAGTCTAATTCTCATTTTATTTTTAAAAGTCATATTTTTTAAATCGACCTAAAACACATCATTTGTTATTCTCCTGTTTTTTTTTTTCCTGATAGTTCAGGTCTTATGAATTTTCCAGTTGCCTTTGTGGAGTTGATGAAATGTGTATCACATGGATGAGCTCATTGTCACGGGGGAATAGTTAAATATAATCCAGGCACAGAGTTCTAGAGATAGGGAAGGAGAAATCCTCAGGGTGTGAGTATACACAATGAGCCCTGACCACACTCAGTCACGCAGTGGTGGCGCTTGTCTTTAATCCCAGCATTTGGGAGGCAGAAGCAGGCAGGTCTCTGTGAGTTCAACACCAATCTGGTTTACAGAGTGAGTTCCAGGACAGCCAGAACTGTTTTATAAAGAGACCCTATCTTGAAAAACCAAAACCAAAAGAAACAAAAATAAAACAAAACAAAACCAACCAACCAAGCAAATAAACAAAAAAGTGTCAACACTCTTGGTGCCTTGTCTTCCAAACTACTTTTTAAAATATCAGATTATTGCATTAAAATTATTTGCTTATGATAGCAAATATTTCAATTATCTTTTCTAGTCCTCCATGTGAGGTTACACGGGTTATTTCTTTATGACTTACACCTATCATTCTCAGAATCCAAGGACATCTATGATCATCATCATAGTTCCAACACCCAGAAATCTGTTAAAAATAGTGTGGAAAATGTGGCCTAATTAGACAATGGAAGCCACTTGTACACACTGCATGCAGAGGTCAAAGATACCAGCTGGCTTATGCCACCGCTGCTTCTGATGGCAATGGCAGTTTTTATTCAGCCCAAAGCACACATAGGCTGGGGGCTGTGAAATTACTCAATATCACTCAGCATGGGAAACCTGTGTGTTTGTCTCTTAAACATGCATGAGAATATCACAGCAACAGCTTGGGCTGGCAACAGGAAGTTCTTGGAAATAAATAGTCATAAGAAGGAGATGGTTTATTTCCAACTTCAGTTGTTTATTCTGTATTTTTAGTAGGGTCACAGTACAGTTTCAAAGTTCTCTAAGAAGACAGCTGAGATTCTTAGGGAGTTTTTGTCATTTTTAAATTTCTCTTTTCATTTTAGATGAATGGGAAGTTCTAGAGTCTATCCAGGGTACATTGAAAGGATCTCTGGTATGTGTGCATTTGGCAGTGGAGTTATGGAAAAAATGAACATTGCTTGGCCACATTCTACTGCTTACAACTCCTCTGTAATCCAATTATCAGTCCAAAATTTGTCACTCTAGTTGGCTGTTTTCTCTACCCCATCTAATGGGAGATATTTTAATGTAATTGGCTTTTGTATCTACTGTAGCTATAGAAACATACTACCCAGATTCCATCTAGGAAAAAAAAAGCCTAACTGTTTCCTACCCCTCCATTCCCATTTATTTTCATCCTGTTAAATTTGACACAGAATGGAAGGGGGCAATATAGCTACTGTTTGTGGTCCACATCTATTTGGGTAATCACATTGTTCTTACTGGCATGGGTTAATTTATCTTGTTTTTATCTTGAAAAGACTAGAGATTTACTCTCAGGATAGAAACTAGTTTAGTTAATTTTAATGGCAGAAAAATTCAATCACTATTTTAATGAAGGTAAAAGAGATTAAAAGTGGCTTCAGGAAAAAATAGACCTAGACTTCATAGAAGTTTTGATTAGCAGAAGGGAGTAAAGGACAGGATTTAGGTTTCTCTACCAGATGCTACTCCAGTTCCTAGGACTGGAAATATTGGAGGTCTGAAGTGTATTTGAGAAATGGAGTTCTGCTGTGTAGGATGTTTTAGGATCATGTGAAAATGTTCATACTTTCTTCAAAAGTGGAAGTCTGAATCTCTAAAGCAATTTATTTGAAAAGACAATACAAAAAATTACAAGCAAGCATCTATCTAATGATCATTTCAAGGATGAGTAACTGGATCTCTCTCTCTCTCACACACACATATTCTACTTTTTCCTTTTTTCAATTTCTTTATCAATATATCAATAGACATATATCCTGAAGGACATGAACAGTAAATGATAGGGAGGGTGGGTGTGCATGAAAAACAGATGACTCTTGGGTGATGGAGGAGAGCCATAGGTATATTGCCAAGACAGCAACTTTCTAATGTCTCTATTGCAAATATTCACTTTACATCTTTGGATGACTTGACATTTCTTGGTCCACTTTATCTGTAAATTCATATTGTGCTTACAATAGTCACTCTTTATCTACCTTCTATTCTTCACAATACCACCTTAATCCAAGTCACATTTTCTTCAAGTGATTTGTAAGAGTGTAATTCTGTTTGGATAAAGATTTTGTTTTGTTTTGTTTTTTCTATAAGGGGAAAGAACAGGTAAAAAAAATAATAGTAGCTATGAGCTAGAAGGGCCCTGAGATTTTCGGTCCATTGTGGACTTTGGCTGACACACCAGCTGTGGGATCCTCTTCTTTCTCTCATTGTTCAAGATACTTCTGTGGCACTCTCACTCCTACCCCCAACCTCCCACACCAACAGAATTTAGTTGCAGAGACAGATAGCTTTAACAGAGGGTGAACTATGTGGTGTTTATTGAGGTCATCATATGCTTACTAAAATGTCTGGATTCTATTAATAAAAGTAAAAAGAAGATAAAGATAGTAGGGACAACTGGCAGTCTCTTTCAAGTGTCAAGTCCCAGTCCTCCAAAATACTCATGAAGGGCTGGGCTGTGTAAAATTTACCGGAACCACTTAGTGCCTACATCTTATCAATTAAGCATAATTCTTAATTTAAGTTCTTTTAAATATCATCTTTCTAAAGATACGATTTTAAGTCAAAATAAGTAATAACATTTCAAGGAAACATCTAAACGAAAAGTCATTTGATTATAAGCAGAGGACCTTTAAAATATTTTAAAGTATTGCTGTAGACCTTATAGTTTAGAGCAACTAATTTTGTGCCTTTCAGGTTTTGTAAATCCAAATTCTTCCCACCAAAAGGTGTCAATTTATAAGTTCCCATCACCCAGCTCTTTTTTCCCCAAGCAAGATTTTATGAACAAAATACTAATCCCTTCTAAGTTAAGATGATTATCAATTTCTTAGATAATAGCCAGACTTCCTACAGTAACAGAAAGAGACAATGGCTCCACCACACACTCACTGTGGCTATTCTTGCTTAATTGGCCTGTGACTCATGCCCTTATTCATGGAAAATGTATAAGTGATGGCTTTCGGTGGTGTTGTCCTACAGTTGTTAACATAAGACCAAAATGCCTTCACCTTAAAGATCAAAGTTGCTTATCTGCCCATACTACTGAATTATCTCCAATATACATTTTTGATAATAAAATTAATTTCCAAAAACAAAATCGTCTTTAAGGGGCCTTGCTTGAAAGGTCTTGACATGGATTATTTTGTGTCTAATTGTTCCTGTCTGAGCTGTGATGAGAAGTTTCTGCAGCACAGCCTTTCACTTGACCCTTGCATTTTTATGCCCATGATGCAGTACTGGCTGTAAAGCTGTTTAGCAGAGATTTAGCTTGATTTTCGGTGGTGCTGCCTAGATACTGGAATAACCTTAATTTATAAGAAGTCAAGGAACTTAAAGAGAGAGCTAATGAAATAAATAAGATACATGTGACAAGGTCCCCAGAAGAGGCTTGATTTTAGGCTTGAAGAGGACCATTTTTTTTGTCAATTGTCTTGTTATTGGCTTTTTTGTCCTGCTTCTTTATTGGGAAACTTGATGACACCCCAAGATGACCAAACTCTCTTCCCCTTGAACTAGTACAGAAATCTCATTCTGGAAGATGCTCTTTTGATTGCCATCTTCTACCCAGGATTTTCCCAGCATGCTCGTGGCTCTAATCCTAAATCAGTGTGCTGCCCTGCTTAGCATCAGCTTGTATTATAGCTATTGTAATGGCACAATATTCTTTACTCCATGAAAGGTCTAAACCAATGTCAGAAAGATAGAATGTGTAGCGAAAGAAAAACGTATTCATTCCCTAAGCTATTGAAAGATGTATGCAGCAGTAATTCACATCACTCCCAAAACGTCAATAGAAAAAGTGATAGCAACCTTTGCTATAATTCTCTCCAAACCGGATTTCAAATGGTTTTGCCTGATTCCAGCTAATTGCATGGGAACAAAGAACAAGCAAGGCAGTGAAGAAAAAAAAAAAAAAACCCTTATCATTTGTTGTAACCATTCTAAGCCAGGAAATGCAATTTCCTGATTGACAAGAAAGAGGCTGTGTAAATCTAGGTGGTGTATTATATAACCCTGCCAAGGAAATGTATTTTAGTAATCTAACTGACGATAATCTGATCATGGTCATAATACAGCATCACTGTCTTAGAGGGCTCTGTTTGTTGAGGAAGTCAAGGAGATTTTAGGAAGTTAAAGTTGCTTTGACTAGTGTGTGTTCCTATTGAGATAGTAGCTGTTCTATGTGTGATTTCTTAATAGAGGGGAGTGTGGTGGGTGAATGGAAACAGATAAATCTAATTCACCACTGAGTTAAGGACAATCACTGATCTATATTCCTAAGGAAAGCTGTCAGAATGGATGGATTTATCACCCACATTACAGGGTGTGGTGGGGACCCTCAGCTATCATGACTGCTGGTCTAGTTTCCTGTTTGTTTTACAACTGTGCTACAGTTGCAAATTCACTTCTCTAAACCCCATTTTCCGTTTGTTTAAATTGTCTCTACCAGTCTCTGAAGTGTGTTGTGAAGCTTGAATGGGACAAACACAATGAGAGCCATCATGGTAGGACCTGAGAAAATTCTGCTTAGTTACCAAACACACATCTCTAATGGTGGCATGTGTGTGGCTGCTGCAGTTGAATTTTTATAACCTGCATAATCAGTTATAAAACAAACATAATTGGCAATTTGAAATGCAAAGCTCCTTGCTTCTAGAGAGAATGTGGAGAGTTTTGATTTTGGAAGTTAAGGGAGTGTGAATGCCAACTCTCTTCTGATGTATCCAAATTAATTATATCCATGAAGTCATGGGAATGTCACTGCTGCACACAAAACATGCCCAGTGTCAAAGTATCTAGATTTGATCCAGGACTGGGATTCTAGAAACCACTTTGCTTCCTTAGACAGACTGTAGCATCACATAATCCGTACATTAAAAATAATATTTTTGACTTTGTTCTGAAAGATCATAAATTAATGTATATACATCTGATTACTTATAGCCCATAATGTAAATAATGATATTTCTATGTTTCCAAAAATGACTTTAAACATTTCCTAAACTGATAAATTACAATTTCATTTACTTCTCATCCTATTTTCCCATGTTAGTAAATTAACACTGTTCCTTGTAGTGGCTTCAAAATGTCTAGAACTTTAACCAAGTGCACAGTTGACATCACCATTTCTTCTTCGATTGTTCATCTTTCATTTATATTTCATTACCTTTAGTCCCATTTATGTAGCCTTGAGAGAGAAATAATGATTGATATATGTTTTATTTTCATCAATGATAGTTAATTGCAATCTCATTCTTTTACCAAATTCCTCTTTAAATTAACACAACATTTTAAGCATATGTTCTCAATAAATAAAACTACTTCACCCTTGTTTTACTGAATTATGAAATACCATATTGTATACATCCACATTCTTTCACTCAGTTTCTCACTTATGTAGCAAATACCTGAGAAAACCAGATCCTCATAAAAGGAAAGTGTTACTTTGTTTCTCATTTTGGGAGTTTTAGTTCATAGCGGGTATCATCACTTTCAGTCCTATGACAACATAGTATGTTATATGGCAGGAAGGCTTGATGGATAAAGCTTGCTCCTCTTAATATGGGAGCCAGAAAGAGAGGAAAGGAAGATAACATCTCTCTTAAGGGCATGCTCCCAAATGGACTGAACAATTCCCACTAGTGCCCACCTTTTAGTTCCACCACATTCCAATTGGGATGAGGTAAGGATTCAGCCTTTGATACCTGGGCTGTTGTTAAGGTGTTTAATATACAAATCATAGCAGCCTACAGTCACCATAATCCAGAAGCCAAAGCATTGATGCTTGTGCCCTTATGCAGCTGAAAGAATCCTCTCAGGTGTGCACACAGGAGGAGAATTGGAGAATAGGGACTAGATTAGAAACACAGTTACACTCTGTTTCACTAAACCGACTTTTAGTGCAGTCTCACTAGTTTGATCTTCAACAAAACAATGAAGTTCCCATTAAAACCCCCTTTACATTAAACCCCTTTTATTTTCCGTTTTGAGTAACTGATCGGACAAAAGAAAGTCTGGCCTATTTATTTTACAATTTGGTTAAAAAAGAGCAGACATAGCCCAGACTATATTACTGTAAGCTTTTGTGGTTCCTGGCAACTTGAACACATGGTATTAAAATGTCCTCAGAATATAAAACCAATGACATTGAATCTGAGATAAAATATGCAAAAAACACGTTTAAAAATTTTTATCTTTGAAAATTGTAAACCTTTATATTTATTATTATGTAATACCAGTACATTTGAAAGAAAATTTTTAAGACAATTGAACGGAATGAAGGATTATGTCTCTGCAACTTTGTAAACAGTTCCAGAAATGGTGTTGTTTTAAGTAAAACCAAACCTTATTGTGAATTCACCAAGTACTTTGCAGGGAAAATGCATGTCCTTTCACTCAATTACTGCCAACATAATTAATGCTGTTTAGCTTTTGTATACTGCTATAATTGCATTGTTACCTGAGTAAAATTTTAGTTTGTATTCATTTGCATTGGGGATCTGGAATCTGAGACTTCTGGAGGAAATTACAAATGACATCAAAGTAGAGGATGGGGTTCAAGTGAAAACACAGGTGTTACAGCTTCTGTTGCATTTTCAATGTCTTTTCATCTCCATACTGCATTACTGATATCTGCCCTTTGTTCTGTGTCCTTGCCAACTCCTTCCTTACACATAGGATCTGTCTCTCTCCACACCACGGGTCTAAAACTGCCTTCTTCAAACCAGGTCAGTTCATTTCTAAGCATAACAATGTTTCTAAGGCTTTCTTTTTTAATCCTCTAAATTTTTATTTTAAAGTTATTAATAATGTCTTGTATTTTAAAATATTTCTCACTTAAGTTTTTGGTCCTTTTCTATTCTGGCTCTCCTTTCTCCATGTCACCTGTCTATTGACTTTGCTTGTCTCCTTTCAATATTTCTGCACTGTTCCACTTCTTTTATTGCTCAACATTTCACGTATTCAGGGCAAATGTTTTGGTCACCAATTTTGTAAAGACCTCAGGCTTAAGAAGGCCATTGGGCCCAACATCTTTGGCAGTTATTATGTTTGGGATGTGGTCAAACTTTGTCTGCACAATTCCATGTTAGGAAACTTTGTTTGTGGTGAGGCATTGTTGGAAGTAGTGTGGAACCTTTGTGAGTTGTGGAAAGTTGTTAGATCAATTAGAATATGTCCTTTAAAAGATTTATGGACATTGCTCTACATGCAACATCTGTCTTATAAAGAAATCTCTTACCCCTGGTGTGATCCATCTGCCTTAAGCTCTGCCCAATGTCTCAGCCAATGGGGCTGCCCAATCTTGTAGTTTCAGACTTTCAAACTAGAGGTAAATAAACCTCTTTATACAGATTTTATAAACTTATTCAACTTTAGAAATTTTGTGACAGTCATATAAAAAACAAATAGTCTTTACACAGCCAATTTCCAAAACAAACTCAATAATACATCTTCTGTCTTTAGTGGTAATGTAAGAGAAATTGAGTTCTATAATCCAAAATGACAGCTACATTCTTACAGAAATAACCCAAACAATTTCATTCTTTTCTATGAGCAGTCTTAAGTAAGGATATGAAACACAGTAATTCAACTGTATTTCCCCATACATCTCATTAATAATCTGAAGAATCAAAATTTCTATTCAGACAGAAATAGTACCATGTCTCTCTAAAGGCACTATAGCTGTCCCTTGTTACTTATGTGGCTTGTATTTGCATATTTACTTACTAAAAATTATGTGTGGTCCCAAAGTCACTGTCCTGTTGCTGCCATGAACATAGGCACATGCAGAATGAGGACAGATTTGAATTGCCTCACACAACTACACAGATCATAGGAGGCAACACTCATTTATCTCTTCAACTTTATAACCACATGTAGCTAAATGATCTTTGTGATCTATTTAGTTGCACAATCATTGTGTTTTTCTTGGTGATTTCACTGTATAAAATGGCCTTCACTTACAATCCTAAGATGCTATCTAGTGATCCTAAGCCTAAGAAGATCATGAGTTGCCTTGTGGAGGAAATTGCATGTGTTAGATAGAGTTTTCTATTAAGTGACAAATTAGAGTACTTCTGACAATGAGCCTATACATGTGTATAAATGGAAACAAACAAAAGCAGGGTGGAACCAGAGAGATGTCTCCATGAATGAGTGCTTCCTTCTATTCTTAACAACCTGACTACAGTGTCTGGGACCCACATGGTAGATGTAAAGAACCAATTCCCACAGGTTGCCCTCTGACCTCTACACACATGGCATTGTATCTCATGCTCCCCTAAACAAAATAAAAAAGGTAAGATGGGGAGGTTTCTGCCCCAAATGAGCACACAAAGACACATTAATTATTAAACTTTTGGCTGCTGGGTTAGGCTTCTTATTGACTAGCTCTGTCTTAATCGTTAACCCATTTCTATGAATCTACATATAGTCACAAGGTTGTGGATTACCCATAATCCAGCATGGTTACTCTGTCAGCAGCATAGTGTCTCTCAGCCTACTCTCTCTGCCTTCCTTTTCTAAGCCTTCTCCTTGTCTGGTTGCCCCTCTTATACTTCCTACCTGGCTACTGGCCAAATAGTGTTTTATTCATCAGCCTGTAAGAGAAACATATATACAGAAGGACAACCCCCATCAAACAAGTTATAGATAAATGCTAAACATTACTCACAAAGCCTCACTTGGTTTATGTGTTGATCTTTTGGTGGAGACATGAGCAATGAGTTGAAGTAACCTAAGCTTCTATCTCCCAGGAACAAGGTTTCGGTATTTTCTGACTCAGCATCTAAGGTGACTTTATACAATGTGACTACTACAGCATAAAAAGAATTTGTTTTATTCTCTAATGCAGTGTATGCCAGATAATGAATGAATATGGAAAGAGAAAATAATGTTGCCCCACTTGTCCCATTAGTAAAAGGTTTGAAGCAAGGGAGTAGAGAAATGTAGACATGACTCCTTTTACGTGTTCATGTTTGTGAACTCTGTGTGTATGTATGCAAGATGTATGTGTAGAACAAGCATGCTCTTGCCACAATGTGCAAATTGAGGTCAGAAAACAGTTTTCTGGATGTGAGTCTCACCTCCCACCTGTTTTGAGGTGGAGTCTCTCTTGTTTAGACATTGTGTACTTTGTGTTCCAGGCCAGCTGGCCCATGAACTTCCTGGAAATTCTCTTATCTTTGCTTCTCCTCTCACTGAAGGCATGCTAGGATTATGGATACATCTCAACTCAGCTGTTTTTTTTTACTTGAGTTCTCAGGATTTGAACTCAGGTCACCAGTCTTGAATGACAAACACTTTTACTGAGATAGCTCCCCATCACCCTACCTTGATTTTTTTGGGACAGGATTTCTCATTTACCCAGAGCGCACCAATTCTAGATGGACAGAGACCCCAGGGAACTTTCTGTCTCTGCCTTTCTTGCACTGTGATCATGTTACAAGTGTCTACCATCACAATCATCTTTTTAAATATGGGTTCAAGGGGATTGTTCTTAATTCATTATACTTATATAGCAAGTACTTTACCCACTGAGCTATTTCTCTAGCCCAGTCACCACTGTTTTAACAGTCAAATTTAATGTTGACAACTGAGAAAACAGGTAACATACTAATAAATTTGTAATCTATGATAGACCAAGAACTCTACTGGAATTAGCAGGAGAAAAAAATAAGTCAGGGGTAGTTTGGAGAAATAATGAAGAGGAGAGGGGTATATATTGAAGTAGATTGTGAGCAAGTGTGTGTGGGGGGTGTGCATGACCGTGTTCCATTACATTTTAGAGCCTTTAAGGGTCAGATTTAATCAAACACAATCTTGTCTCCATGATGTTTTGCCTTGCCAGAAGCCCCAGCAATGGAGCAAGCTGAGCAGAGACTGAAACTTGGGTCATGGTGTGCCAACATAAAGTTTTCCTCTTTTGAAGTTGTTCTCACAGGTACAGTGCTTAAATTCAGAATTTACTCCATCCTAATATGTGCTAACCTTTTCAACAATACACCAGGAAAGCAGAGCTTGGGATGGAAGGAACAAGAGAGAGGGAGAGGTGGAACTTGACATGGGTGTGTAGGGGCTGAAGCATGGGTGTCTGGATTGTGTCCAGACTTCATAGGGAAAGAAAGACCCATTGGATAAGGACAGAAAAGGCACATTTGGGAGAGAGAAAAAAGAAGTGAAATCAGCTTTCAAAGCCTGCTGGGGCAAGAGCTGCTTGGCATATGGATGTTTTTCTTTCATGCTTTCTTTCCTGGCCATCACTGGGGACATGGGACCAGGAGCTTTCTGTGGGCCTGGAGGAAAATGAGTTAATTTTATATGTGGTCTTATTTGCTTGTTAAGAGCAGCAGAGTCTTGGCTCTACTCTTGCCCGCCCCTCCCTCCCTCTCTTTCAATGCAACTTTTATCCCATTATATGCGTTTGACAATGCACGCATTGGAGTGTGAAACGGGCCTGTGTAGGGGTGGTCTCCTTTCATAGCTGCAGCGCTGTACCCTTGAACCTAAGTGGTTTCTATTAAATTGAACTTGTGGTGTCTGCACCATCTGAAATAAAGGGTCATTATGATTGTTCAGGTGTGTGAGACTCTTACTGACAGAGAGATTGGCATAATAACTTTTTCATTAATAATTAGTTTTCATACAATGGAATGAACGTGGAAAATAATATTTTATGTTCTCTGAATTTGAATTCTAACAATGCTGAGGATTAAGGTGGGTAGAATGGCCTTGGACCTGTTAACTCTGAGAGGTTATAAAAGGGATGAGGGAACTTTTCTAGACCTGGACCTGTTACACATTTGTGAATTCCGTAAGGAGCCTTTGTCCTGCAGAGGCCAGCATTCAGAAGGTGTAGCTGTTAGTAAGATAAAGAACACTTCCCTTCAAGAGATGGAATGCTCCAGGGTTATTCAGGTGTTTCAAAACCTGGGGTGTCTACAGTGGGGGTTGGTGGGGTGATGGTGGGGGTGGTAGGGGTGGTAGGGTTGTGGAGGTGGTGGTGGGGTGGTGGGGTATGGTGGTGGTAAGTTGGTAGTAATGTGGTGTTGTGTTCGAGAGGGTGTGATGGTGGTGGAAACCTTTCAACTTCTAGTTGCTGTGAATGACTCCTAGACTGTCTCCATAAGTTTGCTTCTTTTCCAACCTGCTCTTTCCTGAGGTTTGATAAGAGTGGTTACTCAACATCAGAGCAGTCAAATGATTGTTGATCCTCAGAGCTTATATACCAGCTTCTGTGGTGTCAGCTTGATGGGGAAGTGTTTATGAGTGCCTCCTAGCTAGTTAACAGTTGGCTAAGGTTTCAAATGGCAGCAACAGGTATAAGACCAAGCCCTCTGCAAACAAGCCAGTAGTGACATGTCATGTGGGAGGAATGGACCAGAGCACTAATGAGGATTGGTTTAAAAATATCACATAAGGAGTATGGACATTAATGGACTTCAGTGACTGGAACTGGCTATTGTGACCTTCATCACCATCTCCTTCTTGGTCTGATACCTGATACAATGACAGCAGCCACCATTCCATTTTCAAGTGCCACTAATTCCTAGAAAGAATGGACAGCTGTGGGAATTATTTGAATGTGCATAACTGTTTTTTCATTTTTCTCCTTTAGGAGAAAAGTTTGTCATACGTGATATCAGATATCTGGTGTGAATGACATCATATTGTATTTCAAGAACCTTGTTGTTATTTTGTTCTCAGAATATAATTACTCCTTAAAAAGCAGTCTTTTCTCAGTAACTAATTCACTGAGTTTTCTCTCAATTTGGAATTGTGCCTTCTTGAACAAAAGCTGTTTTCCATATGAATCCACTTGAGGTGACACTTTTTCTAAACTTGCTGCTCTGTTCTTCATGAAGAGCCACTTGATGGGGCCCTAAACAGATTCCCTAGAGATTTGTTAGAAGATGCTATCTAATACACACCTCATTTCTTAACCATATTGGAGGCTGAACATAGGACCTTTTGCATGTCCGTGAGCAAGAACTCTCTCACTCAGTTTTAGCCCCAGGACTCCACAGCACTTCAAAAATCTGTGTGGAGCTGAGATAGATGGGAAAAGCCCTATGTTAGCCAAATAGTTTCTCATGTGAATAGAAACATTATTTTATTGTAGTTCACTAAACTATGTTAGAAGTATTCTGGGTTCATATAATAGATATAATTTACAATATGATGAAGAACAGTTGAGATACTTGACTTAGACTATTAATTTGTGGCAACCATGATACAACAACTTTGTGGTGGTGTAAAGGCAATGGTGATAAAAATAATTTACAGTTATTGAGTATATTCTATGCCACATGGCAGATTACATTTTCTAATTGAATAATTTACTTTATTCCCCACAAAGGCCATGGCAGGTGGTTTTTATAATCTTAAGATTCTAGGCAGAAGGTCTGGTGAGGGTATAACATAGTAACTATGTCTCAGATCTTATTTTCTACTTCAGAGATGACTGCTTTCAAGGTTTGTCTCCCCCCTGTGCATGGTGTACCAGAGCAATACAATGAGTACTTGGGCAATGCTGTCACCCATTACAGTAACAATGGGTATAGTCTAGGGGAGACTGGTTGTTTCCCTGCTCAAATCAAATACTAACTACCTTTAAAACAATGATGTGCAAGAGTCACCTACAGACTTTGTGAATACTGGGAATTTTGATTCATTAGCTCTAGAATAAGATCTAATAGTATGCGATTTCAATAAGCTTTCAGGTGTGGCTGATCTGTTGGCTCAGATCAGAGTCTGAAAGTAGGGACCTTTCAAGTGCATTATCACATAGTCTGCATAGCCTGACTTAGGATTCATGTACAGTGCAAGGTAGATATGGGTTAGAGAAATGTATTGTTGGAGTGGCAAGATAATTTTATCATCTGTATCTTTTAAAGAGCAAGTCATATGGCTCCAACATTGATGATTGGCTAAAAATCCACTCCATTCCCAAGTGACTGCTCATGAAGGAGATGTTGTCTCAGCTCTGAAATAAATGACTTCAACCATTATCTTCACTGCTCATCTTACAGCACAGATGGAGATGTTCTTTGCTGATGTAGCCAGTAAGATTTTGTTGGTTGGTTGGTATTTTGTTTTGTCTTTTTGGTTTTTGTTTAGAGATTCTGTATAGATTGAAGGTAGCTGTGCTGTTGTTTCTCTTTCTGCTAAAAGTGGAATGCAGGTACACACACATTTGGGATTCCAAATAAATGAGTTTCCTGTAACTTCTGGTCCTTGCTTAACAGGGTTTTCATTCCAACTCCGGTGTTCATTTTTAATCTAATTGGCATATTTAGATACTTGAGCCAAGAATTGTTCAGTAAGTATTATTTTGTATGATAAAATTCATTGCAGTTTTAATCCATACTGTTGGGGAGAACCTCTCTTTTGCTCAGAAAACTGTCTAGGGATGGGTGAACAAAATGCTAGGTTTTTGTCTTAATGAGCATTCTAGGAAGTAAATATAAAAATTGAAACCCAATTGCAAGCAGCCTTTCCCTTCTGTGAAGTAGCTTTCAGTTAGCCAGGAGATCACTGTGCTTTACTCAGAACACTTTAGGTTCAGGAAAGTCTGTTCTCCCTGAGGTGTGGTAGTAAGATGATATGATTGAAAAATTCCCATCTACCACCATGAGATTTAAAAAACAAGCAGTTCTTTAAGAAAATAAAGCAACAGTTTGAGTAAGTTAGACACTAAGTTTTCTGTTGACTATGAAGCACATGACCCCTGCCTCCCTGCCCTGCACTCTTTCCTGAGCTGCTATCATTTATCAAGTCTATCTTTGCAAAGCAGAAGCAGATACTGATGAAGCTTGTTGAAAAATGCCAATTTTTGTTGGCTAAATTTTATATGAATAGACCCAGGGAGACAATACATAGAAGAACACCCTATGCAATAACAAGGCCCACCAGCATGCATGTGTGCCTGTTGCTAAGACCTTCACCCAGTAGTTTACTTATCTGCTATGCCTCCTTCCAAGTAAATACAACAGGGACACAGCAGTCATGTTCAGTCCCATTTTTTCTTCTCACTCCCCAGAAGTTGTAAGCTTATATTCTCCTGTGTATGGAGCTGATCACCTGGAAAGCCTGAAACCTGATGGCAGCTATTGACACATTGATGGTGTTCTCAGAAAGCAAGAAAAATGTCTCAGCAATGCTTCAGTATTATGTTGCCAGGCGTAAAGGAGCCAGGTCAATAACTTCCATTGTTCATGTAGCTCCATTGGAAGGATGGTTTTTGCTTCTGAAAGGAAACCCACACACAAAATTAAACCACTGCAACAAAGATCAAGTATACCATATAGCTAACAGCTTCACTGTTTTGTGGAAAACAATACATTGTATTTTTTAAGTTTTGCTTTTAAATATATTTTGATGAATGATCATTTTAATTTGATACATGCTTAAGTCTCAGCACATTGAAAGTAAAAGCCCCGGATCAGAGACTATTTCAAGTCAAAAGCATATTATTTGCACTGTTCCCCCTGCTTATCACATTGCCTGTGAAAGACATTAAGCATTTAAATACGAATGTGAGATCTTTGTGTTGCCAAATATCACCAACTCACCAGCAGCATAACCAAAACACAGGGAAGGAGGCAGCCATCACCTCCAACCTAGCTCCAACTGACTGCACTCCATTGCTTTCCCATTCCTGTTGATGATTGCTGTGTAATTAGATAGTTGCATTCACATTGAATTTTATTTTCCTGGCCATTTCTAAAAAATTTAGCATCATGTAGTTAACATTTTCCTCACTGCCTCATAAGCTCCAGAAGTCCTGTTTTAGCTGGGCGTATTATCAGTGAATATGCTCAATATACTTTCTTTATTTGATCATTTACTAATTCTCTAGCTATTGGCTTGTCTCCAGTATGATAATTATTGAAATGATCACACTATATGTATTTTCCTTTTATTATTTTTAAGATAATATTTTATTAATTCTTTGAGAATTTCAAGTAGTTTGATCAGCTTCATATTCTGCTCCTCCCACTAAGTGTTCCCAGATCCACTCCTACCTCTTCTCCCCTCTGTACTTCATGTCCCTTTTTATTTTAATACGAGCCTACCCACTGAGTCCAATCTGTGTTGCTAATGTACTCATGTGTGTGGAGCCATCCACTGCAGTTTGGTAGATGTATCCGGGTTAACAACCTTAAGAAACTGAATCTCCCTATCCTCGAAGCCATAAATTTATCATTAAAATATTTATTTAAATTTTTAAGTTGAAATCACACATTTAAAAAAAATACCTTTTGTAAATAACTTAACCAGTTCAAGAAAGTAAATAGATAACTGAGTATGGTGTTCATGATGTTACCCTCTCTATCAATATCAATATCTATATATGCTATATGTATGTATACATATTTTAAAGAAATAAGCAAAAAGTAAAAACACCAACAATACGGTAGCTACATACCTGTAAGTTAGCATTATTTATCATGAGAACTAAATATAGACCTGATCTTTTAAAATTTTGTAATAAAAATGGAAAGATATATTTTAATGTTTGTGACTTACAATTATAATTCATTATAATATCTCTTATTATAATATCTCTGTCAATTTGAAATGAAAATTATTATATTACTTTATTTTAAATATTGGAAAAATCAAAGGAAACTAAAGGAATTACTTAATTTTAAGTGTTCCCAACAAAGCTTTATCACACTTTAATGGTAAGTCCAAAAAGAGTTTGAAAGAAACATTGAAATTAGAAACTTCTTTTTACACATTTTTTTAGCTTTACACTTGATTTTTAGAGAAATGTGGCTTAATTTAATTTGAAAATGTAAACATTAGAATCTCAGACTTTGTCTACACTTCCTTTCATATGCACATTTTACTAGATTTTAAATAGTTTTTACATAATGTTTATATTTTGTTGTATTAAATTTAATTCACATAACTTTTTCTTGTTAGGCTGTAATTATTTTTATATTATTTTTTTACTTCAAATCATTGATAAAATTTGGCTCTCAATCTTTTCAGGAAGGGTCCAAAGTTGCATATGTTTGAGATTTATGTACTTAATTTTTAAATAAGATTTATTTATTTATTTAGTGTGTGTGTTTCTGTATGTCTGTCTGCATGATGATTACGTAGTTTTGTACACATGCATAGAATGTTATGCTGTCAGAAAGATGCTAAGGAGAATATCTATATAAATATAATATAAAAAGACTTCTGAAAAAATGTGTTAAATAGAAGTTTCAAAGTAGTGCTTGGCCAGTTAACTAAAGTACCATGGAGCAATGTTTCTGACAATTCTGAGGCGCATATATTGGTCCTATATAGCCTAGAGGGGTAATAATCTGTGTTTATGTAAGAGCGTTTTAGATATCTTCAAAACACCAAACCTACCACCCAGCATTTTTTTTCAGAAATTATCTGTCACTAAGTGGCACATGGTTTCTGTGGTGGTTCTAAAGAAAATGGCCCTCAAAGGGAGTGGCACTATTAAGAGGTGTGGCCTTGTTGGAGTAGGTGTGGTCTTGTTGGAGGAAGTCTGTTACTGTGGAGGTGTGCTCTGAGGTCTCTTATATGCTCAAGATACCACCCGGTATCCCAGTCCTCTTCCAGTTGACTTCGTATTAAGATGTAGCCAGCATCATGATGCCGTGCTCCCTGCCATGATGATAATGGACTAAACCTCTGAAACTGCCGCCTTAATTCAATGTTTTCTTTTATAAGGGGTGTTGTGGTTCTTTTATTAGGGGTGTCTCTTCACAACAATGGAAATCCTAACTAAGATAGTTTCTTTTTTTGTAAGGAAGGTGTTATTTTGCTATTAATTTGTGTGGATTTAGGTAAAGATTCCTTGGGGGAATGCTTAAGAAAATAAAGGAAGGACTTACTTGTAGTGGATGTGAGTCATGGCAGATGGCTGCAGGAACAATGGTTACACTTTGTTTTATGGAGATCCATTTTATGTTATTTTGTTACTGGAGCCACATGAAAACTAGATAGCAAAAAGCATCGTATTTAAAATAATAACTACATTGATTATACGAGGATTGGAATTTGATTTAGTTCTCAACCTTTTGGAGCTGTTTCTACAGGCTGGTTCCCATGCAAATGTCTTAATGATGAGTTCTCTGGAAATATCATCCATATTAACAGCTCTTTCTCCAGCAGGAAATCATTTGCCCAAAGTTCTCTACTCTTTCTTTCTCTCTCTCTCTCTCTCACTCTGCACTGCACTCAAGTAAGCTGTTTCTTCCTGTATTCTTCTAAACCCCACAGGCTTATGAATCAAATGAAAATTATTTATGTTCTGTGGGAAAATACTAAATACAATCATCTCCTTCTTAATTTGCAGACTCCTTATGCATTTCTAGCCAGTGCTCATGGTCTACTTGTCTTTAGTCTTGTTCACAACAAACAGAAGATATTAGGTGTAACGCTCATAAAACAAAGTTAGCTCTATGATGACCCACAGATGTTTTATAAATATCTTTAATTTAGTGGAAAGTGGCTGATTAATATTAGGAATACAGAACTCTAGTATTCCAAAGTTAACAATGAACATAATAAACAACTTGTTTGCCATCTTTATTTTTCGGTTTACTGTTTCTTCTATGAGAAATAGGGAATCTCATATAGGGTGAAGATAGAGTATTAAATAAGAATGAGATTTCATCTGTCATCAATAATCTTGCAATGAAGTTAAGGTCAGACAATTTAGCTATCTCAAATAATCAAGTAGATATGCTTATTTATCTAAAAATTATATCATTATTCCAACAAGTTTATGCTTTTAAGAATGGTATGATTAAGCATAAATTGTCACATTTAATGAGTTAACTTTATGTTATTCTCCTTTTTATGTTCAGTATTTCTGAGACAATTTCAAGGTAATGGGGGCTGAGTATGGGTGGAAACAATGATACCCATGCTCTAGGAGGAATATAGTACCTTAGGAGTTATAGAGTCAAAAATGGTGATGAAGCATTAATCTAATAAGTCTTTATCAATAAAAAAAATCAGCTGTCGATTATTGGGGTAAGCACCTGAAAGATCAGAGAAGCAGGGGAGCAGCTGCCTATTGCTTCCTACCCCTTCTGTTCTTCCATTCAAAAAAGGCTGAGGCCTGCCTTACCACTTCTGTCTCCTGTCTTCCCAGCCCTCCACACCTCTATATCTACTAGTGGCTAGCTCCACGCTCTGACTCCAAGCATGCTTTTATTTGTCAGAACAAAATACCATACAACATTTTCCCCTTCTTATCCAAATAAAAAGCAAAGGTTGTAACTAACATAGTAAAACTATATACAGTAAGTACAGTAATTATATACAAGTATATACACACCTACTTACTGTATATAGTTTTACTATGTTAGTTACAACCTTTGCTTTTTATTTGGATAAGAAGGGGAAAATGTTGTATGGTATTTTGTTCTGACAAATAAAAGCATTTGGAGTTTATGTCTTGGTCAAGCTTATACACTTGACATATCTTTAAGTGAGATTTATTAGAAATGCTTCAACACCATTTTTGACTCTTAACCCAAGGTCTATTTCCATCTAGAGCATGGGTATCATTGTTTCCAAACTGCCCTGATTAATGAAGTATTGCTCAAAACTGAACAAAACAGGTGATAACAAGTTCTCATTAAATTGCATTTATGACAGCATTTTAGGAGCATAAACTTGGAGAATATGATATAATTTTTGATAAATAACAATCACTTGATTATTTGAGTACTTTGTGACAGTTCTTGCAAGAATTGAGACCTGAAATCTCATTTTAAATACTCTATCTTTCCCATATGAGACCCTATTTCTCATAGACAAACATAAAGAAAAAAAAGATGGAAACAAGTTGTTTATTATTTCATGCCAAATGTTGCTACAGAGGATTTTATTTTCTGAATGTGTTTGAGCGTTAGAACTAAAGACAATAAATAAACATTTTAAAAATCAGATAACTAAATAATTTTCATTTGACTAGAGAAAATACAGGAAGGGAAGCTTACTTAGTTTAGTGCAGACTTTTTATGATTTTAGAAAGAGCTTTATGGATGATATTTCATGTGTTTTCATGTATTTGCATCCAGCCTGGAGAAACAGAGGAAAATTGAAACTACAAATTAATTCAGACAATCGGTGTTATCTAGTTTTATGTGGCTCCAGTAAAAAAAGGATCCCAGTGTTAGATAGAGAATACAATTAAAAGTTTGTTTATTTATTAAACCAGACCCAAGGAATCTTTACAAAATCCACACAAAGCAATAGCAAAATAACACCTTTTACAAAAAAAGCTATCTTGGAGGTTTCCATTGTTGTGAGAGACACCATAACTGAACACAACTCTTATAAAGAAAACATTGAATTAAGGCGGCAGTTTCAAGGTTTAGTCCATTATCATCATGGTGGGAGCATGGCATCATGATGCTAGACTTGGTTAAGAGAAATCAGTGGAAAGGATGGGATAGGGGTGGTTCTTGAGATATACAACCTCAGACACAAACTTCGAAAACAGATTCCCACCAGAGTGACATACTTCTACAACAAGGCCACACCTCTTAATAAGCCACTCCCTTTGAGGGCCTTTTCTTTAGAACCAAGACAGAATGTCATGCCAGAAGTGAAGATAATTTCTGAAAAAAATGCTGGGTTTCATGTATATCCATGTACATAGGTGGTGAATGTGGTTACAAGTTAGTGGCCAGCATAACAGAAACTTCTATTTAACACATTTTTTCAGTGTTTCAGTATTTACAATATAGATATTTCCTTAGCATTTTTGACAGCCAACATTCTATGCATGTGTACAAAACTAGTAACATCATAAGACAGAATACAGAAAACACACACTAAAAAATAAATAAATTTATTTAAAAACTAATACAGACTCTCATCATATTAAACTTTGGAAGATTTTGAAAAATTGAGAGTTGCTTCCCAAATTATTCAGTAAAAAAGAATATAAAAATAATTAAGCCTAACAAAAAAATGATGAAATGGCCTTTAATACAACAAATGTATAAACATTAGAAAAACTATTTAAAATCTAGGAAAATGTGCATATGAAAAAGTAGACATCATGAGATTCTATGTTTACATTTTCAAATTAAATTAAGACATTTCTTAAAAATCAAGTTTAAAGCATAAAAAAAGTGTAAAAAGAGTTTCTAATTTCAATGTTTCTTTCCACTCTTTTTGGACTTACCATTAAAGTTGATAAAGCTTTGTTCACTTGTTTTTAAGTCTTCCTTTAAATTTCCTTTGATTTTTCCAATAAAAAAAAGTAATCAATAATTTTCATTTCAAATTGACAGAGATATTATTCAATAAGAGATATTATAATGAATTATAATTGTAAGTCACAAACATTAAAATATATCTTTCCATTTTTATTACAAAAAGTTTTAAAAGATCATTGGTCTATATTTAGTTCTCATGATAAATAATGCTCTTACAGGTATGGCTACCGTATTGTTCCTTTTTTACTTTTTGCTTGAATCTTTAAAGCTGTATTACATCAGCATAGCTAGATATTGATAGTGATACAGAGTAACCATGAACAATACTAAGTTATCTATTTACTTTCCCAACTTTAAGTTATTTACAAAAGGTATTTTTTTTAAATGTGTGATTTCAACTTAAAAATAAATAATATTTTAATGATAAATTATGGCTTCGAGATAGGGAGATTCACTTAAGGGTTAACCCACCACATCTACCAAACTGCAGTGGATGGCTCCACACACTGGTGTACATTGCAACAAGATTGGACTCATTCTTCAGGCTCATTAAAATAAAAAGGGAAATGAAGTACAGAGGGGGAGAGGTCAACAGTGGATCTGGGAAACTTAGTGGGAGGAAGAACATGAAGCTGGGAATTTACTTGAAATTTCAAAGTTAATAAAATATTATCTTGAAAATTAAAAGGAAAAACATATAGTGTATCATTTAATAATTATCATACTGGAGACAAGCCAATAGTAAAATTAGTAAATGACAAATAAAGAAAATACAGAATTTTCACATAATACGCCCAGCTTAAAACAGGACTTCTGGGCTTATACAAAAGGAAAAGTTAACTTATGATGCTAAATTTTTTAGAAATGCCAGGAAAAAAAATTCAATGTGAAGCAACTCTAATTACACAGCAATATCTCAAATGGGAAAACAATGAGTGCAGTCAGTTGAGTGGTTGGAGGCATTGGCTGCTCCTTTGTGTTTTGGAATGCTGTGCAGAGTTGGCATATTTGGCAACCAAGATCTTACATAGTATTTAAATGCAGAATGTCTTTCACAGGCAATTGATAAGCTGGGGAAAGTGCAAATAAAGCTTTTACTTGAAATTGATGGGGCTTTTACTTTCAAGATGTGAGACTTAAAATGTATCAAATTAAAATGAAATTCATCAAATATACAAAAGCAAAACAAAAAATACAAGATTGCCACAAAACAGTGAAGCCTTACTAATTCTATCTTGATCTTTTTGCATGGTTTAAGTGTGTGGGTTTCCTTCAAAGCAAACCATCCTTTAATGGAGCTACTGAACAATGGAATTATTCCTGGCTCTTTATAAATGCTCATAATTCTGTTGCATTGTGAGACATTTTTCCTTTAGAACACATCAATGTGTCAATAGCTGCCATCAGGTTTCACCCAGGTGATCAGCTCCATACACACAGAATATAAACAACTTCTGGGGAGTAGAAGAAAAAATGGGAAAATGTGCTGTGTCCTGTTGTATTTACAAAATGCAGATAAGTCTGGGTGAAGGTCTTAGCAAATCACACATGCAACTGGTGGGCCTTGTTATTGCATAGGGTGGAGTATTGTCTTGGGATTCATATAAAATTGCCAACAAAACACAGCAACAAGCCATCAGTATCTTTCAATTACTCAGCTTAGGGAAAGGGAAACAACAGACTTAAACTGCAAACTTAATCTTGCTTTTTACTGCAATCTATCATCTTAATCAAGAACATATTCCAAAGGCTAACTAAAGCCCTTACAGAAGGGAAAGTTTGCAATTGGGAATTTTATATTTACTTCAAGGCTTTAAACAAAAACCTAGCATTTTTTCAATTAGACAGTCTGAGCAAAAGGATTCTCCCCAACAGCCTGGATTAAAACTGCAATGAATTTTATTACAAAATTACTTACTGACAATTTTGGGAGTATAAAATGCCAATTAGTCTTAAAAATGATGGAGTTGCTGAAAACTGTTAGCAAGGACCAGAAGTTAAAAACTATTTTTTGGAATCCCAAAGTCGTGTAGTGCATTCACTTTTATGCAAAGAGGACAAGTCTCAGTTTCTCTTACAGTTTAAACAAAAACCAAAAAGACAAAACAAAATAAAATATAAAAACATCTCCATCTGTGCTGTAAATTGAAGATACATTTTTTCACATCATGAAGTAAACAAAATCAATGAGCTTCAAAAGATACAGATGAGACATACATGCCTTACCAAGTGGTATGCAGATAATAGGAAAGGTCTACAGGAATAATTTATTGAAATCTGATCTTATTTAGGTAATAGTATTTTAAGTTTTATTGTCACATCATTGTTTTAAAGGTAGAGACACCCATCTTGACTGACTGTAATTGACAGCACTCTCATATTGCTCTGGTACACCATGCACAGGGGGGAGACAAACCTTGAAAGCAGTCATCTCCTCATCAGAAAATTCTTTTACTATATACCTCACTGACAACTAGATTTAAGATTATTTACCTGCATGGAGTGGGGAATAAAGTAAATTTTAATTAGAAAATGTAATCTGCCAGTGGCAAGAATATACTCAAAACTGTAAAATATATCACCATCTCCTTTCACCACACAAAGTTGAAGCTCATGGTTGACAAATAAATAGTCAAGTCAAGTATTCAACTGTCTTCAACATATTGTTTTATCTATTTATGAGAATACTTTAACTGAGGAACTCAATAAAATAAGTTTCTATTCAATGAGCTATTTGCTAACAGAGGGCTTCTCCCATCTGTCTCAATGGGAAAGATTTTGAATGCTGTGGTCCTGGGGAAAATGAGTGAGAGTTCTTCTCTCGGACAGCAAAAGGTCCTCTGTTTGCCTCCAATACTTAAGAAAAGGTGTGTATTAGTCCATCTTCTATCAACAGGGATCTTTTAGGGCCCCATCAATGATACTTCAAAAAGACACAGCATAAGTTTAGAAAAAGTGTCACCTCTGTGGATTCATATATAAAACAGCTTTTGTTGAAGGCACAACCCAATGAGAGAAAACTAGAAAATTAGTTCTGGAAAATACTGCTTTTAAGGAGTAATTATATTTAGAACAAATAGGAAGGTTCTTGAAATACAATTTGTATTCACATGATTCAGATATCGTGACAAAATTTTCTCCTAAAAAGCAAAAATGAGACAGTATTACATTAAATAATTCCATAGCTTCCATTTTTCTAGGTTAGTGGCACTTGAAAATGGAAGAGGCTGCTTCATTGTTCAGGTATCAGACCAAGAAGGAGATGGTGATGAAATTTAATAGCCAGTTCCAGTCCTGAAGTCCATTAATGTCCATCTCCTTATGGATACAACCAATCCCATTAGTTCTATTCCTACTGACAGTCAAGGAGATTTGCCAGGGCTGGTCTTATATATGTTTTGCATTTGAAACCTTAGCCAAAAGAGCAGGAGGGATATAAAACTTCCCCTAAGCTGACACCCTCTTATATGCTCTAATCAACAATCATTTACTGTCAATGTTGGTAACCCTCTAGGAACCTCAAAAGAGCATTGGGATGATCTCTTTGAGACAGTCTAATTTCTTAGGAAGAAGTTGAAAGGTAAGCCTCACACCTTTTGAACACAACACACATACTACAATACCAGACAACCCCACCACCCCACCAGATCCAAAACTCCCCTATCACCAAACCCCATGTATCTGACAGAAGACTGATTCTCTGGCAGGACAATTTACAAAGAATTCTAGAACAGATCCCTTTTTTTCCCTCAGAGTTAACAGGTGGTCATTCTACCCACCTTAATCCTCCTTAAATTAGAATTCAAATTCAGAGAACATAAAATATTATTTTCCACGTTTCTTCCAGTTGAAAACTAACATTAATGAAAAAGTTATTACCAACTCTCTGTCAGTAAGAGTCTCACAAGAACAATCATAATGACCTTTTTTCAGAAGACATAAAGTTCTTTAATAAAATGACTTAGGTTCAATACAGCCTGCAGCTATAAAGGAACACCCCAACAGGCCTACAAACACTCTGGTGCATTGTCATTGCATAAATGGGATAAAATTGCAATGATAAACACATAGGGATGGGGGGCAAGAGTAGAGCAATGTCTGCTGCTGTTAACAAGCAAATAAGACCTATATAAAATAGTCAATTTCCTCCAGGCCCACACCCTGATTCTGATAAATCATGTAGTTTGAAAGCTGATGTGGTCCTTAGATCGTCTTGAAGTCTTCTAACTCTCTTCCACCTCTATTCTGCTGAGTTGGGTTTTTTCTGAATTTAAGCACTGTTATGTTCTTTAAGTTGTTCAAGGACCCAGGTTTAGAGGTAGTTGACTTTCAAACAAAAATTTTAATAATCTACAAATAAACCAAAATGTAATGAAATATGACTTGATTAGGCTTTTAAATTTTTTATTAGAACAAGATACACAAGTGATTTGCATTGTGGGTTCTTGTATTATGCAACCCTCCCCATTTCTAAGATACCTTTCATGCTCACATTTCTGCTCTGCCAGGGGGTCTGGATTGCTGTCCCAGCAATCAATCTGGGTATGAGCCAGTCAGTGTTTCTTTGGTCTTGAATGTTTGCAGATTCCATCAGAAGGATGAAAAATGATCCAAAGTTCCCTCTCAAGGCAAAGGACACAGTGTTGCTGAAGACAAAATTTACATAAGAGCCTTTGGAGTTCTCAACATTAAAATGAATTGCTCAAAACCAAATGCCAACATGGGATTAAAATGCTGAGTAGTCATTTCACCTTTGTAGTTTATTTCCTTCTTTTAGCTGGATTATTGCCCTTAACTTTCAATCAAAACTGGAGTATATTGTTTTACTTATTCTGACAAGTAACCATTTTATGGTATGCAGTGGATTCATTGGATTATATATATCAGAGAAGCTTGAAAGGGTACCTCCTGATTGGTCAGGGGAGAGGTTTTTGAGATATGTGAGGAGGAAGGGTCAGGAAGGTTGTAGCAATTAAGAGATAGGGAAGTGACTCCTTGTCCAGAGATCTACAGATAACAAAAATGTATGGCCTCATATCTTCTTATGGTTATTGTCACTATGAAAGTCTTTCCTAATATTGCCTTTTGTCCATGTACTCTTGGGCATGGATTGTGCAATCTTGATCTCAAGATTTTTCTTTATTGCTTAAAATTGAAGGATAAATATGCTGACCTTATTTGTGAGTTCTTAGAATAATATCATCCCATTCCTGGATGGTGGAGCAAGAGGCCATTTCAGGGACCCTTGATTATTTTTATATGTAATTGAAAACAAGTTTTTTGTTACTCTCGGCAGCTTAGTGTTTGAGAGTTATGGACTTTTCTGTTTGTGAAATTGATCTTTGTATTTTTCAAGAGGTTGGGCAAATATCATTAAAAAATAATTTCATAACCAGCAAATTATTATAGGAATGAAATTTTTGGTTTTAACATTAAGAATGTTGTACTGTTTCTCAATGTTATCTTAATTCCTCTAAATGAAGTTTTATTGAGCTTTATCTGAATTTTATTCTGAAACTAATTTGGTAAGATATGACTTCCAAAATTTATAAAAAAAGTTTATAAAATTCTGTTTTCTTTTATTTAATGTTTTTAACTACTAAATCACTTTTTTGAGTATTCATGACACTATTTGAAACTTTCTAGAGAATATTTTACTAACAGAAGCACAAAATACTATTATTAGCAATATTTATTGAAACATAGAAACTAAAACCACATAATTTCTATAATAGAAAATTTAAAAACCCAAACAACGTTACACATATCAAGAAGTTCTTAAACTACAAGCTACAATTGATTAAAAAGGGTCTTATCATCAAAACTGATCAACTTAGTTCATTCCTGTTACCCACATGGTGTAAGGAAAGAACAATCTCCTGAAAGACAGGCACACTATAGTATGTATGTGTCCAAGTGGATGTGTATGTGTAATGCACACTCATACAAATGCATAACCATGAACATATACATGCATGTACTTGTACACATATGCTCCAGCACATACATGCACATAAACAGACAAGCACGCACACACATAACCACATATGTACAAGCACACACATACACATGCAATGCACATCACATACCGAATAAGTAAATGAATGTAATAAAACATTAGTCTCAAAATTGTTAACCAAAAAATAAGTTCAGAGAGATATAGTGTATGCTTCCATTATTATCAAAGGCAAAACAGACTAACCTGGATAATGAATTATACAAGATAATATGAGTATCCAAGGAAGATATTTAACTCTAGGTACATGAATATTAACAGAGTGTGATCTATAGGAACCTATTTACAATGTGAATTGCACTCAAATTCCTGCAGGATCTACTCTTTTAGAGAAAGATATGATGGAGACCTCAAAAATTGTCATGAGACATCATCACAGATTCCACAAAAGTCATAATTATCATCTCTGTAGCTTCAGTGCTCAGATGCTGAGCCACATCCTCTTATTCTCTCCACCATATCCTTATTATGGGGTAATTTAGAAAATGTAAGGGAAATGGAATGTGTGTCTTTGAACAAGCAATACAACCTATGCAAGAATGCTATGGCCTCATTTGTTATCCACAGAAAATTAACTAAGGTTTAATTTGTGTAGTAAAATCCCTCAAAACTAGTGTTACAACTAGTTTGTCCCTTCATTTGACAAATATGTAAGTATCTACAGTATGTCTCATTATATTATGAACTCAATTATTAACTTCATTCCAAAATAATTAAAAATAGCTTTCATTGTAAAAATGACATCTCTTCTTCTGCTGAAAATTATATTTTCATGAATTCAGTCCAGTGCACTTGCTACTCCAATGGTAGTTAATTTGCTAACAGGAACTGAAGCCATGAGAACCCCCATCTCCTCCATAGTGATCAATCACTGCCATTAATCTTCATTAATTCTCTTCAGACATCTGAGACTGGGATATTATAATTAGTTATTTCACAACAGTTCTGGAGAATGGCTATGATAAAGTTATACCTGAAATACTATTTAATAAATGCTATTAGTGCTAAAGTTTATTAAGTTTCAGGAAGCTTGACTCATCATATGTATTTTGGAAATTTAAGTTAAATTCATAAATGAACCACGAATAAAGTTAAATGGCTCAGCATATAGAGGCACTTGCATCAGTCATTAGAGTACAAGTTGTCCCCTTAGATACACTTAATATATGCATGTTTATTTCAAGTTTGTATTTCTGAAATTAGAATGTCCTGCATATTTTAATTACATTATTTTTGTGTTTTTATTACTGTTTGTGAATACAACCAAGCCAACATCCAAAGGGGCCAATGTAGATCAAGTACAAATTAAGCATCTTGATGTTATAGGTGCAAAAGTTAATTGGAAATCAAGACACAGACTTTGTGTCATTGCCTCAGGGAAACTAAACAAAAATAAACTGTCCACAAATGTCAGCAATGTAACACTCATTTTGTGCTGCAAGTATCACATTACAGAGTAAACTTGGGCTCTGATTCATTTCTTAGAAGATGGCATGGTATATTATTCTTAGGTGTAACAAAAGCTCAAAATCTCACATAGCAATGGGTTTCCCATATTTTAGCAGATATCACTGTGGAATATGATTCCTTTGTGGAATTATGGTGGTTATATCCTTATCCATCTGGTTTTCTTTGGCAGTAATATCAGGAATCATGAGAATGAGCATAAATTAAAGTTTCTGAGCTTTTTGATTTACTCACGAGTATATGTTTTCTTAATTTATTACTTCATTCATTTATTTCTTTATGTGTCTGTGCATTTATATGGGCATGCATGTGACACAGCATATGTGTGGAGGTCAGAGGTCCTCATGGGACTATCTGAGTCCTTTCATCCTTCCACAGTGTGGGTCTTGTAGATCAAACTCAGGTTGTCAGGATTTGTAGCAAGTGCCTTTATCTGCTAAGCTGTGGTGATGCCGGGTAAAGGAGAAAGACTAACTCTTGGTGTTCCTCTTCCATGACAGGGCTGTTTTTTTGTAAGATTTGATCTCTCCTGTTCTAATCTGAGAGTAGTCTAGTCCCGGAGAGTCTAGTCTAAGAAGTAGATTGAAATAAATATGACCTAAAATCTTCCAAACTAAGGCCAGCCCCTCAAGCACCTTTTCCCTCTGAGACATCTCACTGGTCCTATAATAGTTTTATTCAGTATTTATTACCATTAATAGAGAATGATTTTCTCTTCAGAGCCTATCTTTACTCTAGAGGTAGCATATAAACTTATTATTCTTATGCTTATTGATATTTTCTGAGACTAAATCCATAATTTAATTGTAAATTTGTACAACATTTTAGCTATATTTTCATTTCTCCACACATTACTCAGTTTGAAGCCGTTATTATGCAAATTTCTGTTTAACATGATGATGGGCAAACATTTTCTACAAAGGTTTACAAAGTCTTTGTCACAGCTGCTGAGCTCTGCCTTTGTATGAGAATGCAGCAAAGGCTCATATATAAATGAGAAAGATTAGTTAGGTTCCAAAAAACCTTTATTTAAAATTAAGAAAGTTGGCTGACAAGAGCTGAAGTTTGCCTGCTTCTCTTTTAAATCATGGCCGGGTATGTGTGTCATTAATAACCAAATGAGTTCCTTAATTTTGAAAACCAAAAATATCCAATGTATGTTGTTGATACTTAAAATTTAATTCCAGAGAATATGAAATTGAACATAATCATCTGGAGACTCGAATCTTCTAGACTGCTAGCCTCCAAACTCAAGCACGTCCATTTTGTTTTAGAACCGTTTGGAGTGAGTCAAGGACAACTAGACATGGAGCCTAACCTAACCTCTGGATGTAGACCTAGGTTCATTTCTGAAGAACGAGATTTCAACTTTTTAGGATCATAAAACAACAACAAATCACCAGGGTAAAAGTGGCAGAAATGACAAATTGAAGAACTAGAGAAAATAATAATTTTTAAAATTATTGTATTCATTTGTGACATATTCTCTTTACAATCTCTCATGAAGAAAGCCAAAATATGTCAACTATGCAAGGAGAGTTGCTGTAGTAAAATTCCAGAGCAGTCTACACCATCCATAGTGAATACAATAGTTAATTATCTCCACATGTTGCATTCTTTCAAGAGTGCCCTTTTCTGAGATTCCAAACTATGTATGTTTTCTCTTCATAATTGTCACAGTTAGGACATGTTTTCTTATTTTCTAGGTTGGTGTAAATGGACTAGAAACCTTATCCCTTGAAACCTAGAGATGGAATAGCAGGATCTGGCAAGCACTGATTCAACACTAAGGGCACAGTGGCCTTTATGTCATTTTCAGTGAAGAAAACTTGGTTGAGTTTCATCAGCTTAGAATAAACCTTTCTCTCCTAAGGTGGGTTTTTCTGGGTTGTGATTTTTTTTTTTAATTTTTCCTTGGGCATCCACTGGTCTTGGATTAGGATCTTTGGAAAGACGCCAATATCTGAGCAGGCACCAGTCCTTGAAATAAATGGAGTAGTGTTTGCATAGACATGTGTGTGCCCTCCCACATACTTTACTCAGTAAGCCCTTCCTTCCTTCCATCCCATCTTCCTTCCCTCCCTCCTTCCTTCCTTCCTTCCTTCCTTCCTTCCTTCCTTCCTTCCTTCCTTCCTTCCCCCCTCCTTCCCTCCCTCCATCCCTTCCTTTCTTTTTTTAAAATGAAGGTCTGTGTGTGTGTTCCCAAGGCTCATCTCCTACTCCTGTGTTCATGCAACAAGCAGTTCTTCATAAGTTTGCTTTTTTCCTATTCATCTGCCTTTGATAGAAGTCATATATAAGGGTTAGATGATAGGAATCTGGTGAAAGGGATGACTCTGTCTTTGTATGAAGGGGATTAAAAGTAAGAACTTGAGCTGCTTTTGCTATCATAATGGTTTTAGTTTAGTAGAGATGTGTACTGAGAGCTAAAAAAAATCCTAGAGGAAATCAAGAGATGAGGGCAAAAGGTCCTTTGTAAAGGGAATTGGACCAAGGATGTAAAACTGCATATTTTTATTATACACATTTCAGATGAACAAGGTTGATGGTTTCAAATCACAAGAGCATAGCAAGTGCACACCTCTGTCTCTAATTGGTCTATGCATGTGTGCACACATGTGATACTTGAGAAAAAATTAGGGATTCCCCAGATTTTCCAGCTAGGCCTCTCTTTCTGTTCAGTTGCCTTCTAACTGAACAATGTGGTAGGTGCATAGATCTCAAACATGCCTTACCATCCCAGAGACAGAGTGATGGCTTTGCTAAGTGCAATTTTATATACTGTAACTTCTTCCATGCATTTACTATTATGATACTAGTTTGGCCCTGGGAATAACTAAACATTCAGTTGATTACTAACTGTAATTAGGATGTGACTTAGGTTTGCAACACAATGAACACATCTGTCAATGATTCCTTCTGTTTGAAAAAAATATTTTCAACATAATCATGAAATAAATCAATATTATAATTTCAGTTCATTTAAAAATATTGTGGCAGTCAACAAATTGTATTTTAAGTGTCACCTTGCCAGATAGTCAAAAAATTTCAGTAAAATATTTAACATGGGAATTGAAATTTTACACCTCCAATAAAAATCTCACACTTCATGTAGTTTATTGTTTTAAAGACAAGAACCCTGGGATTTTCAGAGAATGACAGACTAGATTCCATGCATCTTAAGGTCAGGGTTTTCCTGTTTGGTGCTAACAAAGTTTGTTTAGAATCAGTTGCTTGAATTTGGGACTATGAAGTTCCATAAGGTTTTGAAATACTGACTGTTCCAATGCCAGGTGAACCAACTTTGTTTTGTTACAAAGTCACCCTTCAACACACCTGCTTACTGGAGTCCAAAATAGATCCTGTTTCAATGCTAGTAAGAGAAATTGTCCCAATTATGCAGAAACAAAACCAATGAATTATTTTCAGAAACACTGTTTATCATTATAGTATTTAAATAGCTGCATCGTGGAGATGATTGCAAGGTGAAGGACCTTAGATTGGGTTGCTAGTGTTTGTCAATTGTCTAGAGATAACTTGGACTTTCTGAATGTCGGCATTCAAATTTATTAATTAGCAAATGGATGACCACTGAGTCTCACAGTCTGTGGAGGTAGCCATTTAGTCAGTGTTTATTTGTTCAGTAAGAAAATTGACAAGCTTAAGTGTGAAAGAGCTGTCTGCAGATATCACAAGCTTTGCATCACTAAACTGGATTATTTCTGGGAAATTACTAACTGGGTAGTCAATATGCTGGTGTTTGTATTACGCTTTTTCTCAGTCTACTTTGCCAAGTAGGAAGAAAAACAAATATTCTATATAATAGCTCAATAAATAACTAAAGCAAAGTGCTGAGATAGAAGCAGAACACTTGGAAAATGTTTACTTTAGAAAATTAAATGGTGAGGACTCATTCACAAAACCCCTAGAAATAGAAAACTGTGTGTTTCTGAGGAATGGGCACAAGGAATATGAACCTGTTTCTAGCATGCAGTTGTATTATTGCATGTATCAACAAATATGCTCTAAATTTTGTTTCTGCAAATATGTGGGAGGCAAAGCATTTGCCCCATAAGAAAACATAATCTGTTTCCTATTTTTCTTCTTGAATTGCATTTAAAGAGCAAGTTCATGTCTTGTAACCCGTAATCAGAAGGGACTTAAACTGCTCTGCCTATTCATATTATTTTCTGGGCCTTTTACACACAGGCCCCAAAACTGTACATGTAAATTATTAGAAAAGTGTCCCCTTTTGTTTGCTGTACATGGGCAATCACAGTCCCCCAAAGAAGTGTGCTGACCTGGATGTATAATTTGTCTCACATGCCCTAAATAGAGTCAAAACATTCATAATTTAAACCTGATTAGGTAGAATCCTCCAAATGTTTTCCATAACAGACCCTCAGAGAGAAGTTCTGAATATGCCTTTATTCCATAACAATTCAATTCTAGGTCCTTGTTATACACAAGAATCCGTTAATAATTCTTCCTAATTTCCAAAGTTAACTCACACCCTTTCCTCATGATGCTCCATTGAAAAAAGACAAAAGTTAATTATTCCAATGTCTTTTCTAATTATATCAACATAAGAATAATCTGGGTCAAAGACATACCCACATTGCTTATACTCATAAAGCCTAGACCTCCTCAGAAGTTGTCTTTTAAAAGCATATTAAACTCAAATTTCTTTTTGTAAATAATGACACCTAATTTAAGTTACAAGGGGAAAGACAGTGCTAACACATGGTATTTGTGCTTCAGTTGCCTTTGCCACCCTATTAAAAGCATAATATTGACTCTTCTAAACAAAAGAAGATTCATAATGGAGGTTTGCAAAATATTTTTTTAATTTAGTAATTTTGAAGACAGATAAGAAGTGAAAGGAAATGAACAGTAATGACTAAGTTAACCTGCAGTCTTGGCAAGAATTTGTTAATTCCATGTTCATGCTCTTCTATACACTGTGTTAATAGAGCAAAATCAAGATATCCACTTTCACCAGATCCACAGATAGTTAGATTTTAATTAAAGGCTCCGTTGGCCTGTGCAAGTGGATTGCTAAAATATTCCTCCTGACCATGTGTGGTATCCTCCTGCTTCTGACTTCCTTTTTGCCTGTCTCTGTAGGTTCATTGGTTGAATGATGAGCACACCAGGCGTTATCCAGGTGAAGGTTCCCAAATGCTTGGGGAGTTACATGTTTTACAGACTGTGGCTTTCAGTTACTTTTATATAAAGAACTTTCTGAATATCTAATGCAAGTGAGACCTGTAGACCTTTATCACTGCACAGGAATTTGAGTAGTTCATGTACCGCAAATGCTTCCCACACTGCCGCTGCAGTGGGTGCTCTAGTGAACACCTGGCATCTCCCATCAGGGTTCTTGCTTAGAGAAATTGAAAGCATATATTTGTGCAAATGGTTTAACATGATCTTTTCTATTTGATAAAGAGACTCTGTTGTTCAGGCTGTCCTGAAACTCACTATTTCTGCAAACGAATGTGGACCCTCAGAATCATGGATGCTGAGGTTACAAGCTTGAGGCATCACATCTAGTTTAACATATTTTTTTAAACTATGAAAGAACTCCAAAGGAAGAGGTTAAGAGAAATAAGTTATTGTTTGACATTTTAAGGATTTTTTTTCTCATTTAAGATACCCGGGCGTTGGTGTTGCACACCTTTAATCCCAGCACTTGGGAGGCAGAGGCAGGCAGACCTCTGTGAGTTCGAGACCAGCCTGGTCTACAGAGCAAGTGCCAGGATAGGCTCCAAAGCTACACAGAGAAACTGTGTCTTGAAAAACCAAGAAAATAAAGATATAAATTATCTTAGAAGAACCTTAAAAACACTATATCCAAAGTAGGTGGGAGCATTAACTGAACTTTTTTTTTGTTCTGATGGTTTCATATATTTATATAATGAATCTTAGTTATTGTTTTTTAACTAACCATTCTCCTTTTATCTCCCCTCCCATTCCTACTAAAACCATTTTTTTTCTGTGTGTGTGTGTGTGTGTGTGTGTGTGTGTGTGTGTGTGTGTGTGTCCCACTACGTCAAAATAAGGTTGCCTACATGAGTAAGAATGGGAAATTATTTGCTGGAGAATGGACAGTTTATTGGTGGTTACACCACTGAAGAAAGTGTCACCCCTCTCCTAGCTATTATTAGCTATCAATAGCTCATCACTTAGGAAGGAAAGCATGAGGCCAACTGGCTCCTCCTCCATCCATAAAGAAATATTGACAGGCTCAATCTTGTGCAGTTTCTGTGCAGATAAGCATAGCTTCAGCAAGCTCATGATTGCAATGGCTAGATCATGTCCAAACACATGCATGCTTCTTCATCCTCTGCCTCTTACTTTTTTTCAGTTCTTTCTTCCACAGTGTTTCTCAAGTTTCAGAGTTTTTGGTTTTAGCCATTCTGACAGGTGTAAGATGGTATCTCAGAGATGTTTTGATTTGCATTTCATTTTTTAGTTGATATATTGTTTATTGTTTACTGTATAAAGAGTTAGTAGAGTTATAACCTCATTTCGTGTTCACCTTATTTCTTTTACAACTTTGGCAATATACATTATTATTTCTTCGAAATCAATAATATCAACACACCATTCTTCCTATGTTTTTGCCCATTTCTTTACTAAAAATATTTCTCATCATTTTGTTTCATTAAATATCTTTCATATAGGACAAAATATAGATTTTTTTAAAAATTTGATTTTTTTTTTGTTTTTTCGAGACAAGGTTTCTCTGTGGCTTTGGAGGCTATCCTGGAACTAGCTCTCGTAGACCAGGCTGGTCTTGAACTCACAGAGATCCGCCTGCCTCTGCCTCCCGAGTGCTGGGATTAAAGGCGTGTGCCACCACTGCCCGGCTAAATTTTTGAATATTTTATATAGTTAGAATATTTTATATTTCTTTTCAGGTTTTATGTGACTTCTCTTTAGTATATCAGTGTTAGTATATATGTAAACATAGTATGTATATTTATAAACACATAAAATTTTATTCCTATGTAAATTCATCCTCAGAAATTTGCTTTTCTTTCTTTTATTCAACCTAGTCCTCTTTTCAGCCTCTTCCTCTTCTTTTTCTTCAATCTGTTGACTTTTCACCATGTTGATTATTTCCCTGGTCACTGTGATCAGTGTCTGACAAAGGTAAGGGAGGAAGAATTTGTTTTGCTTTACAGTTTGAAGATAACAGTTAATCTGTCAGGGAAGGCATGGTTGTAGGAGCAAGAGGCTGCATGTTCATATATTACAAACAATAAGGCAGAGAGACAAAGCAAGTGCTTGTATTCAGCTCAATTTAGTCCTTTTTCTATTTTTATTCCAATTATTTTGTCAGTCCACAGTGTACTGCCTTCCTCATTACTGTCTTACCTCCTTAGTTAATTTTCTCTGAAGTGCCCTAATAATCATTCCCAGAAATGTGTAGAGCCAGTCATCTAGGTGACTTTAAATCTAAATTGTTGAGAATATTAACTGTCATATTACCTATCTTTACTGACTCTATATAGTAGTCTTTTAGGAACATGTTCACTGTGTTTAGATGACCTGGAGATTGATCCAAGGTCTTACTAGAAAGCCTTGCTCACATGCTTCTTTAAATTCAAATATCAGACTGTATGGGATCAGTACTTTTGTTGTCATGGTGGTATTGATATTGTTGCCACAGAGATGTGACACATAAATAAGTAATTGTATTAGATTCATTTCCCTCTGCTCTTACTAATCTATTCCCCACCACCAACAGAATAAACATCAGAGTAATCTTTTTTTTAATTAATTTATTTTTTTAGATGATAATTTGATATATTTCTCCCTTTCTGTTCCTCCTCAGCTCCTCATATAGACTTCAACGCTCTCCTTCAGGTTCATGACCTCTTTTTCTTTTATAACTACTTGTTATTACACACAGGTAAATATATGTATATGTATATGTATTCCTAAATACAATCTGTTCAGACAGGTGTAATGCTACTTGTATGTATGCTTTCAGGACTGACCATTTGGCACTAGACAACTAATAGTTGTGTTCTTCCCTGATGTCTCCTGTCCCCAGATTTTGCTAAGTTGCCCACAGTCCTTTGTGTACAGTTGAGGCCTCATGGGCTTTTCTCCATTTAATTCAGCATGTTCATTGATGTCATACTTGTTCAGCTCACAATTCGGCAGCCATGTCAATTATAGTATATGAGTGTAGCTTTTGATATTACTAGGAGAAACAATCTCACAGCAAACTTCCCGATCCTCTGGCTCATACTATCTTTTTGCCCTATTGCAGGCATAGAGGTCCCTGTGCTCTCAGATAAGCACAAGGGAAATAAAGAATGTTAAACACACAGGATTGTCTCTTCAATAGGAGAGATATATAACCTGATTTTTGCCCAGAAGGCTGGAAGCAGAAATGGCTTTGAGCCAGGTGACCTTTGTAATGTCTGTATGGCCAAGTCATGCTGTAATATCTATATGGCCAAACCACTTGACAAGACATCCCCAGGACCCCCAGGTCATCATAACCTTATCTTAAACTTATATTCTTTATGGAAGATGTCACTTGTGCTTTACAAAGAGTTTTGATGAAGTCATGTCTTGAGCTTAAGCTGTATTGTGCACATGGAATCTACTTAATTATCACAGAGACACTTATTTCCATATTTTGATGTGTTGTTTAAATATGCCTATAATAAACATCTCAAGTGCAGACTCTGAAATTTTGAACTAGCACGAGCTAGAGTCATGTTAAACCAAACTGCCTTCTTGCCTCTTGCAGATCGGCACTGTTGGCTGTGGTATTTGTAAAGACCTCTTCCACAATATCCCAGTTGGTTTTTTATTTTTTTTGAAAAAAATCTAGAAGCCAAATGTTTGAAATTCAAACAAGGATATGTTTTGTAAATTGTGTGATAATTATTTCTCCTGTTGCTTTCTATGTTAATAACTTTTTGTAAATTTCTGCCAAATTTTTCAACTGTACCTTTACAGATTTTAACTTTTCTTTGTCTCCATTTTTTATTTAAATTAGAAACAAGATTATTTTACATGTAATCGCAGTTCCCTCTGCCTCCCCTTCTTCGCTGCCCCCCTCCAACTAACACCCTACCTATCCCATACCATTTTTGCTCCCCAGGGAGGGTGAGGCCTTCCATAGGGATTCCTGAGCATCGGTCCTATCCTTTGGGATAGGGCCTAGGCCCAACCACTTGTGTCTGTGCTCAGGGAGTATCCCTCTATGTGGAATGGGCTCCCAAAGTCTATTCCTATGCTAGGGATAAGTACTGATCTACTACAAAAGGCCCCATAGATTTCCGAGGTCTCCTCACTGACTCATTCTCCTAGCTCCCTCTCCTCTCCCTTCATGCTCCCAATATGCTCAGGAGATCATGTCCCTCTGCCCTTCTCCAGGGGATCATGTATGTCTCTCTTAGAGTCCTCTTTGTATCCTAGCTTCTCTGGCGGTGTGGATTGTGGGCTGGTTATCCTTTGTTCTATGTCTAAAATACATATAGGAGTGAGTACATACCATGTTTGTCTTTTTGTGTCTAGGTTATCTTGCTCAGAATGGTTTCTTCAAGTTCCATCAACTTGCCTGTGAATTTCAAGATTCCATTTTTTCCCCACTGAGTAGTACTCCATTGTGTAAATTTACCACATTTTCTCTATCCATTCTTCAGTTGAGGGCTATCTAGTTTGCTTCCAGGTCAGCAAAGTGGCAGGATACAAGATTAACTCAAAAAATTAATAGCCCTACTATATACAGATGATAAATGTGCTGAGAAAGAAATCAGAGGAACAACACCCTTTACAGTTGCCACAAACAACATAAAATACTTTGGGATAATGCTAACCAAAAAAGTGAAAGACCTGTACCGTAAGAATTTTGAGCTCTAAAGAAAGAAATTAAAGAAGATACCAGAAAATGGAAAGATCTCCCATGCTCTTGGATAGGTAGGATCAACATAGTAAAAATGGCAATCTTGCCAAAAGCAATACACAGATTCAATGCAATCATCATCAAAACCCCAGCACAATTCTTCACAATTCTTCTCAACTTTATTTGGAAAAACAAAAGACCCAGGATAGTCAAAATATCCCTGTACAATAAAGGAACTTCTGGGGGCATCACCATCATTGACTTCAAGCTCTATTATAGAGCTATAGTCCTGAAAACAGCTTGATATTGGCACAAAAACAGACAGGTAGACCAATGTAATCGAGTTGAAAACCCTGATATTAACCCACACATCTACGAACTCCTGATTTTTGAGAAAGAAGCTAAAGTTATACAATGGAATAAAGAAAGTATCTTCAACAAATGGTGCTGGCATAACTGGGTGCTGGCATGTAGAAGTCTGCAGATAGATCCATGTCTATTGCCATGCACAAAACTTAAGTCCAAATGGATCAAAGACCTCAACATAAATCCAGCCACACTGAACCTCTTAGAAGAGAAAGTGGGAAATACCCTTGAACGAATTGGTACAGGAGAATGCTTCATGAACATTACACCAGTAGAACAGACAATGAGATTGAAAATTAATAAATGTGACCTCCTAAAAATGAGAAGCTTCTGTAAGGCAAAGGAAACAGCAAAACAAAGCCGCAGCCCACAGAATGGGAAATGATATTCACCAACCCCATATCCAACAGAGGGCTGATCTCCAAAATTTACAAATAACTCAAGAATCTAGCCTTCAAAACACCAAATAATCCAATTAAAAATGGAGTACAGAACTAAATAGAGAATTCTCAATAGAGGAATCTAAAATGGCCGAAAGACACATAAGAAAGCATTCAACATCCTTAGCCATCAGGAAAATGTATTTCAAAACAACTCTAAGATACCATCTTACTCCTGTCAGAATGGCTAAAATAAAAACACCAATGACAGTTTGTGCTGGGAGAAAAGGGAACACTCCTGCACTGCTGGTGGGAGTACAAACTCATACAGCCACTTTGGAAATCAGTATTTCGATTCCTCAGGAAAATGGGAATCAGTCTACCACAAGATCCAGCAATTCCACTCTTAGGCATATACCCAAAAGAAGCACATTCTTACAACTAGGATATCTGTTCAACTATGTCATAGCAGCATTATTTGTAATAGCCAGAACCTGGAAGCAACCTAGATGCCCCTCAACATTTTAACTTTTTCTATTTCCATTTACCAACTTTTTAATAAACACTGAAGATTTTGTTTTATTGAAAACCTGTTGGGCCCATTTCCATTGCTTCTCTATTTGTCTTGGAGAGGAGAGCCAAGATTTGAAATAAGTCAGGGAAAAATGGATCTTAATTGGGTCTAGTTCCTTAACATCAATGCTACAGTGCTTTGGATGTCTGGGTCTAGTGCTTTTACTTTTAAATAGGAATCTGAAGAATTTGCCTAACTGAGCCAAAGGCATCCACTTTATTTAAAGGGCATTTTATTTAGATACTTAAAAAAATGTTCAGAAACAGTGTACAATGAAAGAAATCCAACCAGTTACTTCATCATGTACTTACTATTTTTTTCTTTACAACATCGAGGAGGAAAAGACATTCTATTTTAAGGGAAAGTCAGAAAAATAGGTCAGTACATATTTCTTCACCATAGCAGAGGAAGTCACATTGATAGGAAGGTTTTTGAAATTTTACATAGTTTTTTTTATTCTCAACTTATCAAGTTGGTAACATGAATAAATTTATAAATTTGTGATATTGTTTCTATTTACAAACTAGAGGAAAATTAAACTTAATTACTCAAGTATAGCATTGATTCTATTCTTCATGGCAAAATAAAACATGTGCTATTTGTAAGCACAAGTCATAGCCTAGAGTTAGTTTTTTTTAAAGCTATTACAATGTGTATGCAGTGACATGAGGTTACTATTAGAATATTGGCATTCTACAGCTCCATGTAATATTTACTGCTTAAATGAGTTAATAATAATAATAACAATAATAATAGTAGCAATATTTACTAATCCTCTGTTTAAGAAGGCCTGGACAACTGGACATATCATGTATCTCCACTATTTCTTCATCTTCTGGCTTGCTTTCTTAGTGATTGTCCAGTATATTCATTAATGCATGGTAATCATTCCAACAAAAAATAAGTCAAGGCATTCCATACTAATAAACCTGTTTCCAAACCTCTGTTTCCAACTCAGATCACATTTCATCATGGTTAAATGACACATGCTTTCTATTGTCTAGGTGTACATTTGGACACAAGCTTCATTTTCCTGAGTGGTGTTTCAAGTTCACCAAGACCAGAAGCCCAAAATGTTGGCCCCATGTCCCATATGTTTCCAAGTACAAAACATCTCTCATTGTCAGGGTTTGTCAAATACTGTCAAACACCTGCTGAAGGAAAGGACAGCTTAGCCCTTTCATTTCCAAGAGCTTACCCCAGCATTCTTGGATGTTGTCCTTTATTGGCCTCACAATGAAAAAGCACTAAGTAAATTGTCACCTGAACATTGTCAAATGAATAAAATCTGTGCTTGGATGTGACAGCAGAGAATATACCTTAAAGGACATAAATTGAAGCATCCCCTCTACCACACCTGAAAACAGGAAACTGAACAACAAATAGAAAGACTTTTTCTCATTAAAATTTGCGCTATGCTCTACAAGTAATGTCTATCATAGGGTAAGCAATTGTTCCCATCCCTTTTTTGGCTGTAAGGAAAGTTCCTTAGGAGAGATTTTTTTACAGTAAACTTTTAACCTGGTATGCCTTATTGTACTAACTCATACAGCCCATTTTTGGCTTTTGATCAATAAGAAACCTTGTTGGGATCCACCTAAATTTCAAAGATTAAAGGGTACATTGTATCATTGTATTTGTCATCCTAAAGTTTATCTCTATTGGATTAAAAAAAAATACTCAAGACTGGTTCCAAAAATTTGGCTTTTAAACAGGTTCTTACTTTCTTGGGATTAATAATTCATATATTTTATCGCATTGGGGGCATTTTCAGTAAGTCCATTATACCTATATTTTCTGTACAGTCAGTAAATTTTGTAGCTCTTAAAATCCATGAAATGAAATATAGGTTTGAGAAGCCATAACACTATCAATACATTAATATTTATGTAGCTCTTTTCATGACAAACACTCCGAAATGCTCTCTGGTAAAAGAAAGTGAAATAAAGCATGAAGAGAATGCCAATGATTACAAGCCAAGAGGTCACTTTCAAAGAGACATGAAATGGAGTGTGTGTGGTAAAGTGATTGACCAGTTCCAACAGAAGATAGCACGTCGGGCACAGGGAACTCAAGGTTTAGAGACAACTTCTCAGTGATGTGTGAGAGTGTTTTAATTAACTGGTCAAGTCTGGCACAGACTTTGCCCTCATTCATAAACCATGGGGTCACAGTTATTAAATGATGAACTTACTAGTGTTCAACCCACCGCCATTCTCACAGCCCTATTCATATGACTTTGATCCTGGTGGTGGTGGCACACGCCTTTAACTTCAGCACTGGGGAGACAGAAGCAGGCAGATCTCTGCAAGTTTGAGGCCATCCTGTTCTACACAGCAAGTTCCAGGACAGCCAAGGCTTCACAGAGAAAAAGCAAAAAGTAAAAAAATAAAATAAAAAAGACTAGTTCTAGACATAACAAGGGGGAAACGAACTGATAAAATATAGCCATAAAGACCCATTTCTTTATACCTAAGAGACCAAATAAGTGTTAAAATTATGCTAATTTATTTCTGTGATGAGGTCATTTGTAGTGAAAGGTGTCTCTGGAGGAGAAATGCTTTTCCATGTATACCTGCCTCTTCTCTGATCACGGGTCTCGCTGCCTAATTTCCTTCAGAAATGATGTTACTAAAAGGTCTCTTCACTTGAAAATATTTTTAGTTCTAAGTGGGATAGAAATTAAAAGGCATAAAGAGTGGAATTATAGCATAGGACACAGGGGGAAATATACCATAACCACCAGAAGTAGGAATGGAAGTTTCTAGAAGGTCATCTAATCCTGAAACCCTTGAAATACTATTGCTGGAGCATTTTAGTGGACCACGGTTCTTCAGTGAGTAGGAAAGCATTTACTATTTTTCCAGTCTGACCTCGTTACTCTACAAAAAAACATTCCTCTAATGAAAGACTGCTGCTTGTTGACACCCCCACACACACACATCTGGATCTGAGAGGCCTGGGCAAAAAGCTGACCACTCACTATTTGTTTTAACTATACTCATTTATCTTACAAGAAAGGAACATAAATGAAAAAGAACCAAGAATTATTCACATACTTTATGATTCTGTCATCTCACTTGAGGATCATGTTTTTCTGGTATAATTGCACATTGCTGCAATAAAACTTACTTGCTTAATAACCTCTCTCTCTCTCTCTCTCTCTCCCTCCCTCCCTCCCTCCCTCTCTTTCTCTGTCTCTCCTTGTGTCCAAAATTCCTAAGTGAAGAAGTCTTTATGCAAGTTCTAATTTTCTGATGTAAACAAGGTTTGGCTCTCCATGTGTTTGCCTTGCTATTACCTCATTGATAGCTCAATTATCTGGCTCTGGTTCTTCTAAGTTCCATATTGGGTGTGGTACCCCAGCTCTTGATTCCTGTGACATTTCAGCTTCTTGCCACATCCCTTACCACATACCATGCTCTTGAATGCCTCAATTCACACTTGTCAGGTTCCATTTCTCTACATTTACAGTATAATGGAAGCATCAACTTTCCTAGAGATACATTTATAATGTCCCATTCCTGCCTCTGAGCCTGAGTTCTGCCCTCTCTTTAGATATCCTCAAAGTACCCTGCCACATTCCCTCATCACTCTGAGCTTATTTTATGACCAGCCACATCTCAAATGTGAGTGGCCACTTCAGTTCATTGCCCCCTTGCATTTTTAAGCACTGGCCAGAGTCTACAATAGTTATTAGGAACACAAGAGGCATTTAAATAAGTAAATGATACCAGTAAACAAGGAGTTTTGACTTCACATTGTTACTACACACAGGACTACATAGGAAAACTCACTGTATTTAGGGTTTCTTGTCAATGAACCTCATTTTTCTCTTGACAACCTTACCTGTAACCTCATCTGAGTCCTCTCTCTGGCAGCTCAAATTGAATGGCTCTGTTCTGTCCTATCAGAATTTACATCAGAACTAATCTGTAACCCCACAGGCTATCTGAGAAATAATCAGCAAAACAAAACAAAACAAGTCTAGCAAGTCAACCCAGAGGCTTCAATTTTGCTAAAGGTCTGTAAATGACCTCAAGACCCCAGGCAGCTTTTCTGCAGCTATTTATTTATTTAGTTACAGTTCTTATTCATGGGTCCAGAATCTAAGCAAAGCTACTCTCCAGGTAGTTTTATCTTTCATCCTAAATGAGAGGCTTTGTAGATTAACATCTATTTCTTCTCAATGGTATTGCTTGCTGACTTATAAATTTCCCAGGTAAGCATTTCTCAAACACAGTGTAGATGCCCCCCACAGGTCTTCTGTGGACCTGTTTTACAGCAGCAACTGGTGGTATTAATGGGATCAACTAAGACTTTTATGGATGTGTTATTGTCCATTGACCTTAGATAGAAACTAGGCATGGACTGAGCCCTTGAGCTACTGATATTTGTACAGAATTTGACCTTATATCCATTGTAGTAGGTTTGTGTCTATTTGTTTTGTTTGAGGCAGGGTTTCTCTGTGTAGCTCACACTTAGCTAGAGCCTCTGGTCACTTTGTCAGGGTGTCCCTAGTGTTGCCATTCCAGACATGTATCACCATGTTTAGCTCATTGCTGTATCTCGGAGACCTTAATTTCCAGATTTCTTACACTCAAATGGTCTGGAATGACTGCAGAAGGGAGACAGTGGAACTGTACTAGAATCTGAATTAATTGTAATTTCTGACTGAAAACTGTACCTTCCTTGTTCTCACTCTTCTGTGCCCTGCCCACTCTCCCCTATCCTCCTTCATTTAAAAATTTATTTTATTTTGGTTTTCTTTTTAAGCATATTTTTTTTTGGTAAGAGATTTTTAAAAATACCATTGCTTTAGAAAAGCAGATTCCATAGTACTTATTTTCTTGTGATGAATTAAGAATGACTTACTTGTTATGCACTTATCATTTAGTAAATTTTTGTTCAAAGTTTACTATATGCAGAAATCTCGGTAGTGAGGGGAAATAAAGATGAAAAGGAAAACTAAAAATAATGTTTGGGAGATTGCCAGGTAACATATGAAAAACAAATAATGATAACCAAGGTCCTCTTCCCCTTTTCCTTCTCCCCTCTCCCCTCTTCTCCTGCTAAAGCATTTTAATACACTGGAGGCTGAATATTTTCTCATGTATAGATGGAAAGGTTTCATGTGTTTAATACCAGGCTAGAAGATTAAAGATGGAAGACGAAAACATATCAGTTCTTCCCAAAACTTAGATGTTATGCTTGCTTTTTCAGTAGAGCTTCCCTTTAAATTGGCTTATAAATAATAATGCTGCTTATTGCAGGCGGTCTCCTCCAGCTGATGTCTAAGAATGTAGCTTGCAATATTTTTTTAATCTTTCTTAGGCATAATTGTAAGTTAGTTTGGACGATATTTAAAAGAGATGCTTTCTAGAAACTTGATTCATTTTTTACTGGAATGAGGCCAACTGCTTGATTTCTGTGGCTTTTGGACTGTAATTCTGTCCTGTAGCAGAGAAGTTGTTTCTGTCTCTAGCCCTCATGTGTGTGGTAAGCTCTCTCTCCAGGAAGAGCCTCTGAGCCTTGGTATGAATTCTCAGCCAAGTTTCTTCAGAGCATGCATGGGTTCAGCAGTTG